>NW_016805019.1:711148-729177 GCF_001698545.2 Rhinopithecus bieti
TTTCAACAACCCTTCATCAAATTTTGTAGTTTTAGTTTGTGGAAATCTTCTAGTGTCATTGAAATTGGAGTTTGCATTTTTGTTTATCTTTTTCATTATTTGGGATGATTTCTAAAACAGAATGGGGGGGGAGAAATTATCTTATTAATGTGTTGTTATAAACTTAAAATATCCAGAATCTACAAGGAACTTAACTGAATTTACAAGGAAAAAGCAAACAGCTCCATCAAAAAGTGGGCGAAAGATAGTAACAGACACTTCTCAAAAGAAGACATTTATGTGGCCAAAAAACATGAAAAAAAAACCTCATCATAACTAGTCATTAGAGAAATGCAAATCAAACCCACAATGAGATACCATCTCATGCCAATTAGAATGAATGGCAATCATGAAAAAGTCAGGAAACTACAAATGCTGGAGAGGATGTGGAGAAATAGGAATGCTTTTACACTGTTGGTGGGAGTGTAAATTAGTTCAACCATTATGGAAGACAGTGTGGCAATTCCTCAAGGATCTAGAACCAGAAATACCGTTTGACTCATGAATCCCATTACTGGGTATATACCCAAAGAATTATAAATCATTCTACTATAAAGACACATGCACACGTATGTTTGTTGCAGCATTATTCACAATAGCAAAGACTTGAAACCAACCCAAATGCTCATCAATGACAGACTGGATAAGGAAAATATGGCACATATACACCATGGAATTCTATGCAGCCATAAAAAAGGATAAAAAGGATGAGTTCATGTCCTTTGCAGGGACATGGATGAAGCTGGAAACCACCATTCTCAGCAAACTAACACAGGAACAGAAAATCAAACACCACATGTTCTCACTCATAAGTGGGAGTTGAACAATGCAAACACACAGACACAAGGAGGGGAACATCACACACCAGGGCCTGTCAGGGGTGAGGGGCTAGAGGAGGGATAGCATTAGGAGATATACCTAATGTAGATGATGGTTTGATGGGTGCAGCAAACCACCATGGCACATGTATATCTATGTAACAAGCCTGCATGTTCTGCAAATGTATCCTAAAACTTAAAGTATAATAAAAATCAATCAGTAAATAAGTAAATAAACAAATAAATCAATGTAAAATCCAATTCTGAAATAAAACAATAAAATAAAATACCTATACTATTTTGGAAATTCAATTTTTCTAAGGACTTACTACTTCATAATATCTAATAAGTTAAATCCAATTTAACTTATTTCTTTAGTTTCTCAATCTTGGCTATAATCAACTTTTCAGGACCAGATATGTTTAAACCTTGATAAATGTAAAGACATACTTTGGGTGAACAGTTGCAGGACAACTTGGAGGCACCGAGTTGGACGTGGGAGAAAGAATGTGTAATAAGGAGAAGTAAGGAGTGCATACTATGTTGTTTTCATTCCAGGATTAAACTAGAATTTTGATATTGTGCATATATGTATGTAATTTATTTGGTTACAATAGTTTTATAATTTTGTGATGTTATATACCGTAATTTATAGTATTAAACTTGTTCAGAGATGTTCAAATAAGAAGAAAAAGTGATGGTTCTTTCAGTTAAACAAAAATCAGAAATAGTGGCTATAAAAGTTACTCTGAAATAATAATTTAATGCAATTGCCAATGTTTCATAAGTTCAGTTCTCCAGGCTGAGAAAACATATTATCAGGAATTATTCTGAAGTTATCAGATTAATTGTGCCATTATTACTTTATTGGCATCTCTAAATTAGTACATTAGAATATTAATTTCAAAAGCAAATTAAAATTAAGTGAGTCCTTTGTTGAGGCATATCAACCCTTTTATTCAAAGTTGAATCTAAACTGTTCTAAGTTCTAGACTGAATTTCTAGGCACATTTAATAAGGCAAGGATAAATTTTGCCTTAATTTCTGCCCTTTTGATAAAGCTATCTAATCTTATTAAGCAGTAAAATCTGCTACCTGGGCCGGGCGCGGTGGCTCAAGCCTGTAATCCCAGCACTTTGGGAGGCCGAGACGGGCGGATCACGAGGTCAGGAGTTCGAGACCATCCTGGCTAACACGGTAAAACCCCGTCTCTACTAAAAAAATACGAAAAGCTAGCCGGGCGAGGTGGCTGGCGCCTGTAGTCCCAGCTACTCGGGAGGCTGAGGCAGGAGAATGGCGTAAACCCGGGAGGCGGAGCTTGCAGTGAGCTGAGATCTGGCCACAGCACTCCAGCTCGGGCGACAGAGCGAGACTCCGTCTCAAAAAAAAAAAAAAAAAAAAATTTACCCCTGGGGAAAACCTTTTTTAAAAAAAAAAAAAAAAAAAATCTGCTACCTGGTGGAAAACACTTTTAAAAAGTAAAATGAAATACATTTGATAAAAGTACTTATCAGGAATTAGTTGGTAAATGTAACCATAGAATTCTACACATATTATATAATTCATAGAAATTACTTTGCAAAGAATCCCCCAAGAGCCCAATTACATATTGACAAGTTGACTTTAAACACTGCTTGCTGAATTGAAGTAAAAATTTACAATGTCAGGAAATAATAGTTAGAATTTATTAAGAATTTCATCTAGATGAGAAGTGAATCACAAAATATGGCCATGACACCTATCAAAATATGAATACATTGTTCTATAATAGCAATAATCTATTATGTGCAGAGCTAAAAGAAGCAATATACAAACTGGAAGGAACATGGGATTCGAATACAGATTTATCTGTGCTCAACTTCCCTCATCCTGCTTCACTTCCTATAGGGAATGTGACCTTGGTCAAGTTACTTGACAGTCTCTCTATTTTTGATTTTGTGATAATAGTTGCCATCTAACAGCATTCTTAGGAAAGGTACAAATATTAGACCATTGCAGTTTGAAAACAAGGTTTGGGCAAAGGAAGGAGTCAAGCACCTATCACTATATGTTGAAATTTACATTATTGTGGGACTCAGTATTACAGTGTTTTACAGCAATTTATTTCCCATTTATCTTCACTATTTTATCTTCATTCTTTATTAGTTCAAAACTTAGCAAAAAAGAAGTGATATTTGTGAGACCCCTGAAAAGCTCAATAGAAAAAAAAAAAAAAAAAACAGCAACAATTAAAATTAGGACAATGGGCTGAGGAGTCTCAAATTCTGGCTTTACCACCTACCACGTGGGGCAGTTACTTAACCAATCTGTGCCTGGTTAAGTGCAATTCTTAGTGTGCTGTTAGGGATCTGTGCAATCCCTCCTCTATCAAACAGGGATAACAATAGTAGCTATCTTCTTGTGGCTTATTACATGTTACAGTGAACAGTCTTAACTTACAAAGCTTATTTGTTCTGTGAAAAAGTAAGGAAAACCATTAATTGTGCTGTGAATATTAGGAGAGCTTTAGTTTTACAAAGAGGAGTTCGACCACGGGCCTCCCAGGACAAAGTTGTAAGCAACAATTGTGTGGATGTTCATTTAATGTTTGGGGTTTGCAGCACCAGACCATCAACCACAGATTAATCTAAACATCCTCTTTTAGATTAGAGAAAGTTTGGAGTTGATAGGGAGACTGTCAAAGGGAGACTATCAAAGCAGTGGATATCTGCTTCACTAATAGTCTGACAATTCATGAGTTAGAGAGTAGTAATAACCATCATAAAAAGTACTATTCCAAGAAAGAAGAAGAAAAAACAATTCAGGCAAAACTAATAGTTCTGGTCATCTGTATTCCATCTGAGCATCTTATACTTGAATTGTGTTAAAGAACACTTCCTAAGGGAAATGATAATAAATGTTTTGAATAAATTACATTGAAGTTCTACTATGTCACAGAAAGAGGAAAAATGAAGGAAATATTCTACCTGTTAAGTATCTTCTCATCTAAAATAGTAAACACATATACCAAATGTAACACAATATTTCACTAGAATTTAAAACTAAACATATAATACTCTTTATTCCTGGAAGTAAAATGGTCTTTGTCCTTATCCAGCTTTCATTAAACAGAAAAAATCCACCTGAGACCTCAATTCAGCACGTAAAGAATATGTCCTGTGGATATTCTTAGGGCCGTAAGGTCTCAGGTAGGTCTTAGAGAAACATCCACCTTTTAATTTTGACCTGTGTATTTGGGATATGAGTCCTTTGTCAGATTTATGTATCGCAAATATCTTCTTTTAGTATGTACTTATCTTTTTATTCCCTTAATGGTGGTTTTGATGAGCAGAATTTCTCTTTAAAAAGTTTGCAGTTTTAATGATGTTCCATTTATCATTCTTTTCTTTATGATGAGTGCTGTTTAGTGTGCTGTTTAAGAAATTGCTGCTTCCTCAAGGCAAAGGAAGAGAATGCCAATATGAATTCATCTGAAGCATCATTTTGTCTGATATATGACATATAGGCAAAAGTACTATCATTTAATCAATCTTGTTGGCACCATGTAATTCCCATTTTATTACAAACAAATTATCGATGTAAGAAGTCATGAATTCTACTATTTTTCTGACAGCAATACACACTTAAGTAGTTAATATGCACAGAATACTCTGAAAATTCATATAAAATATTTTATTTTTAGATTGAACTAAAATTAGTCTAAAAAAGTTTTAGACTTTTATATATCATAATTCAAAATCTACCTTTCTGAGCCTTCTAACCTATTGGTGTTGGCTTTTTTCTGTGATACTTCATGAGACATCTAGTTTTTTTCTCTATGTACCCATTCTTCAGGTACTTAGAGGTGATTATCATCTTCTTACTAAGGCTTTGCTTTTAAAGAGCATCACACACCTGAGTAAAAGAGAGCACTTAGTTTTGAGGTGATCGGGGAAGAGAGTCAGCAGGTACAGAAAACAAAAAACTGGACATCACCTTCTTTCTTTCTAACACATTTCACATATAGAACTCTTTGCAAATTCATTTGGTTTCCTGTTCTTCTAAATACAGTAATCCATTGATACCATGGATTTGTGTAGAACAATACCAAATCAGATCTAGAGCTTAGAGGTCATTTCAGAAACTTATGTGATTTAAGAAACCCTGGAACTCATTTGACTTGGAAATGTGTAATCAGTAAGCACGAATGTTTGAAGGATGTTTTCTTGGGACATTTCCACTTTTATGTAAGGGTGAAAAAGGTACAGGGGTAATGAAGCCGAGGTTGAGAATCCCTTGAGCCCAGGAGTTCAAGGCTACAGTGAGCTATGATCACACCACTGCACTGTAGCCTGGACAACAGAGTAAGAAACTGTAAGAAGAAGAAGGAGAAGGAGAAGGAGAAGGAGAAGGAGAAGGAGAAGGAGAAGAAGTAGAGGAAGGAGGTAGAATCATTAAACTCATACAGGAGAGTTTATAAAAACAGCAACAACTTCAGTGGCTACAGAGAGTCAATCGAGTTAAAGCCTGACAAAAGTCTTGGTATTTGTTGACTTTTAATTCATTGGTGCATTATGCAATTTTAGTAAAGTGAGGGATTAAAAACTATATATTAGAGGGTTAATAATAAACTAGAATAGTTATTATGGGTATGAAAACCTTTTCTGTTTAATGGTTTTGAAAAAATCTTGAAGCCTGGAGTATCTAAAAGTGATAATGTGAGGGCTGTTAGCTCACTGGTAAGAGAAAAAGTGTTGAGATCTGTGGTTGTGTTGAGAAATTTGTGCTTAAACATGAAAAAAGTGATACTTAAATTGTAGAAAAAGATTGGCAATGATGAGAAGTGTTTTTATATTCACTTGAGGGTGCTGTCTACTTTGTGGAAGGTTGCCACTTTACATTTTGCCAATCATCTGAGGAGTTGCATACAGAAACCTGAGCTAACTTCTACAGATTTCTGACTATTCAGACTGTGCGTTGTTGCCCCTCCAGATCAGTTTGGTTGAAAGTTTCCTTCAGTCACCCCTGGACCATTTGTAAACATATGATTAAAAAATAGGGCATTTCAGAAAAGGAAGAGGTTCAAGAAAATATGGGAAGATATAGTACTTAGAAACTAGGAAAAGTAGGGCTTAGCCTTAGAAAATAAGCTTTGAATCAGAAAAAAACATGGCATGGAAATCAAGAGCAAATAAGATAAAGACTAAGCTACAGAGATGTGTAAAGGTGAGAAAAAGAGGGAAAACTTTAACTATTTAATAGCACCAACCTCCTTGTAGAGTAAGGAAACTTGGTAGTTAAAAATTTAAAAAAAGAATTATCAGTTATATTTAGTTTGGAGAAAAGTGAAGACAATAATTTGCAGTAGTGATTTTAATGATCATAATAGTCATGTTATAAATAAAAGGACATAGGTAACAATTATATTAGTGATTAAAAGAAAGTGCATTAATACCATGGATCTGTGTATAACAATACCAAAGCGCACACACATGTAATTAAGTAATAAAATAATTATTCTATTGGACCCGCCCGCATGAAAGCATTCTGTTTTCTACCAGCTAACCCTAAGTCAGGATTTTCTCTGATGCATAATCAATCCAAGATTGAAGGTCGATTATTCAGGAGAGTCCAAGTTTCCTCACAGCAGGAGATATTTATGTTCTCCAAATATGGTGAAGTTTCTGGAAGTATTTCTCTTCTTGCCACCCAGTTTTTAAACTTGGGGACTTTCTAAAACATCATCAATCCAGACTAGGAATCAGTCCTTCCTTATCAAATAAGGTGGTATTTTAAAAAAAACAGACATCACCTTCTTTCTTTCTAACACATCCCACATATAGAACTCTTTGCAAAGTCATTCGGTTTCCTGTTCTTCTAAACATATCATTTCAAATTTACATTACTTTTTTTAAGAATTACTTAGAATAATTTTTATCCTTTTATATAGTGTATAGAGAGGGGACCTTTCAGAAATTAAGAATTTAAGTGTTAATTTCAGAGCCTGATTCATGACTGTTTCCAAGATACTAGAAAGGCTGAATTAAACTAGATACTAGAAACTAGATCGACTCTGGTTTATGTTATGTAGGCCTACAATATGTCATTGAGTTAGCTTACAAGTGAAACAATTACAATCTTCAGTGAAATTTGGAAGTCAATATAATGTTTGCTAACATTTTTTGTGAATGTGGAAGGAGGATACTGCCTCACTTCTTCCCTGATCTTAATGCTGAGTGGTAGCTTTTCCTAGGCCTAAATTGATTTTCTGTATTGTGGCTATCCTCCATGCTTATCCCAGAAAGGAGTCCCATCCCTATAGAGAAATTAGATTTTTTTTTTTTTTTTTGGTTCACTATTCTATGCTATCTATCAATAAATGTACATGTGAAATTTTAAGCAGTTGGTTTGTGGCTATTTACTAAGAATCCAATTAGTTATGCAACAGACATTTATGGAGTTCCTGCTAGATCTCAAGACTAAGGAGCAACTAGGTGAAGAGATGAGGTACTAGTCTAGGTGGAAAGCATGACAGACAAATCATGACTTTCTTGGAACTTAATAGAAAATAGGCCAGAGAATTTTAAATGATTGGTATGCTATGAAGACAATAAACAGGGTAATGGGATAGAGTGAGTGGGAGAAGCTATGTTAGATTTGGAAATCTGAGAAAACCATTCTATGAAGTTGTTGAAACCTGAATGATTAGAACGAGTCAGTCCTGTGAATGTCTGAGAGAAGAATCTTGTGAGAAGAAGGAAAGGTGAGTGCAAATGCCCTAATGTGGGATCAAGTTTGTATATTCCAAAAGCAGGAAGTGATTGGTGTGGGTAGAGGAATGCAGAAGAGGAGAAAGTTATGAGAAGGTTGGGCAGGTGAGCAGAGGCCAGTTCTCAGTGTATATGAGCAGCTGGAATTCTATTCCAGGTGCCACTGGGAACCACCATCAAATTTTGAGCAAGAAAATTGTATGATCTAATTTTGATTGCAAAATGATTATTCCGGATGCCATATGCAGAATGCAGGAAATAGCTGATGCAGATAGACCAGTTTAGAGACTCTGCCTATAGTCTATGTGATCAAATTATGGAGACTTGTACTCGGAAGGTGGTAATGCAGATAACAGACAGTGGTAGACACAGAATTTATTTTAGAATTGGATTTGACTGCTTTGTTAATTGAGTATATAGAGAGAATGAAGGAAAGAGACAACTCAAGATTGATTCCTGGAATTTTGGCTCTATAAACCAAGTGAATGATGGTGATATCTTTGGATTACAGATAACACATGTATTCCTAGAGACAAGGATTCAGGATGACTTTCTAATGATCCAAGATTCTGATTTTTGCAGATCTAAAATATTCTGGGAGTAATCTCAGGACTCATGGGGAGCCTACTCCTCCAGCTTCTCTAATCATTCGGACAGCACATAATTCCTTGTGTTACATCTCCTTATCTTTCAGGTGCTACAGTGATTCCTATTTCTTGCATCTGAACTCTGATAATGTGAACTTGAGGAAAAACAAGAGTATAACTCCATTGAAGATAAGATAAAATAGTGTTTTCAAATTGTTGACTCTGTTAAATGCTGTTGAGAGACCAAGTGAAATAAATAAAATATGTGATCTTTGGTTATATAACATGAAGGAAACTGGTGATGATGGTAACTGTAGTCCAATAGAAGACTGGAAAGAGAAGCCCAAAGGATGATGTTAAGGAGGAATAAGACGTCCAAGAAAAACTAGACAAATTAAACCTTTTAAGTAGTTTTGTTGTGACAGGGAACAAAGAAACGTTAGAGTAGCTAGACGGGAGCACGGATCTAAAGAAGGACATTTTTTGGGTGAAGATACTTAATGTGTCAGTTATTTTATTGTTGGCTATAACATACAATTGAAGTTGGCTTAAGCAATAAAGAACATTGAATGGCTCATGTACCTGAAAAAGTCCAGAATTGGGGGCTCCAACTATATTTTCTTCAGCTCTAAGTTCTGCAGTTTTGATATTTTTTTTGCATTCAGTTTCAACTTTTACCATAATAACAAAACAGTAGTATCTGATCTTTTAAATCTTCACAGCATACATTTCAGAGTGAGAGGAAAACAAAAGTCCCAACATTTACTCTGATCAGAGCCACATATATTGAACATAATTTCCAGAGGAATTTCATGAACTAAAATGGCTGAGGTTTTGGTTCTTGTCACACCCTCAAAAATAGCTGTGTATAGGCAAATAATGTGCTCTTAATTGCTTACACTCTGAAGGTGAAAGTAGGGTTCAATCTCATCCAACATTTGACTGATGGACAATGGAGGTGGAAAGAATGATTAAGTTTCACAACCCAGTACATTGGTTGTGTGTGGTGGAAAAGAAGCTACAGGAAGAAATTAATGATAGACCAGACAGTAGAGGTCATTTGGGTGTAAGACCTTCAAAATCCAAGAAGGGTGCTCCAGAGCACAGGGGCAGGGGCTGGCATGGAATAGGACAAGGCTTTCGTTATTCACTGAGTTAGGAGAAAGGGAGAAAGGGTGGCTGGGGAAGAGAGTAGCTGGCTGCATGTGGGAAGATGGAGTTCCTACATGACGGCTTTTATTTTCTCAAGAAAGCGTGAGACAAGATTATCAGTTGATGGTGGAGGAGGCAGAGAGGCAGAGGAATGAAGAGGCAAGAGGAGGAGGTGTCAAGTCATCATCTTGGAGAGTGTGAAAGTGAAATGTGGGGGATACACAGAATGAGTGAACAACTGAGAACCACTATCATATTTCTATTTTTGTTTAGGAGAACTGAAATTCTTCTAGAAACTCACGTTAGCAAACTTGAAGTGATTATTTATTCTCTCTTTGGTTTTTTATTTTCATCACTCCTAATTTCTAAAAATGATATTCCTTAGGATTTTTTTCTTTTTAGTATCCAGTTTTTGGTCTCCCATCCCACTCTCACTCCCCTGGTACAGGCTGTCATCATGGCCACAGGGGGATTATTGTGGCAGCTTCAGTAGAAATCGCATATTCAGACTCTTCCTTCCCTGATCTAATCACGCTGTCAGAATAATCATTCTAAGTACAGCTTTTGTCATGTTGTTTCCTTGTTCACCACATCTACCCAAGTTTCAGAGGTCTTTAGATTAGGTCTTCCTTATATTTTTTCCCTCTATTTTCCGATATAAACATTTCTAGTTCTGTCAATCTAGTCTTTTCCTTAGAATTTAATGTCGTATAATTTTCTTGTTTGTTCTGTGTTCTCTCATGATCTCCTTGCTGAAACTCACAAACTTGACATTTTTACTATGTCAAATTACATTCATCCTTCAGGACTTTATGTAATGATGTAAGTATTCTATATCTACATAGTCATATGTAACTATCAAGTATTTGAAATGTGGCAAGTGAAGAAGTTATGTTTAAATGTTATTTTATTTTAATTAAATTTAAATTTAAATGTAAGCAGCCCAGTGTGGCTAGCAGCTACTGCATGGACAGCACACCTTTAGGATCCACACCTTATCCTACTGTTTCCTAAAGCCTTTCTGGATCACTTAACCACTTAGCCTTTTGTAGCCACCCTTCTTCTCAGAAGTCCGGCAACTTTCGTAATCTATGCAGAACAATTTTGTATTTATTTCTATATTTTCTTACTTTCACGTATTTACATTTGCCTTATTTCTCCCTTTTTCTCTTTTACTTACAACATAGAACTCATAGCATAAACTTTGGTATATGCTTACTGAGGTTTGAGTTATTTTTATGTAAGGGGAAGCTTGTCTCCTATTGAAGCAAAATAAAAAATCAGATATCAAAAACAGAAGCATTCTGCCAGGCCAACCTTTTAGCAGGAACGGAAATTCAAAATGGCCTCTTCTTACTGAATTCTTTTCTCTCTTTTGGGTTGCTCTCGCATTTATTCCTGCTTGTATAAATTAAGATATCATTGATGTAGTTTGCTTTGCAAAGACTGTTTTCTGATATGCAGTGCAATAATACTTTATTACTACTAAGACAATTGTGTTTTTACCACTGTTCTGTGGGATTTTAAAAGTACATTGTTACTTTTCCTCTAGAGTTACTCAAATGTGTGACATTTTCCTGGAAGTTGTGGAACTATTTGATCTTACGTTACTAGTCTAAATTGTACTCTAGCAATTAAACCTAAAAGTCTTTTAATTTGAAGACATTCAGCTTTTTAAGTGGGAAGTAAAGGGGCATGTTGCTGGTGTGGAGTGAAGTTAAATGAATTATTCAGTCATTCTGCTACCACCCCTCTTCTGAAGGGTTATTCAAATCTACTCACATAATACATGCATTTTTCTGTAGCGATTAGCCCACAAGCATTCAGTTGAAAGAAATGTAGCATTCTCCTTTTCCCTCCAATGGGAAGCTGGCCTTCATTTATGCAAATGATGGCACACATGCTGGGGGCTCACCAGAGACCCTGACACAATTGCTTCAACAGAGATATAAATCCCCCCACATGCCTGCCTTTCCTATTCATGAAGCTGCTTCCGCATTCAGTAATGTTCATTTGCATGTTAACACTAGCAAAAAGTATTCCAAACATAAATGTCCAACTTTTCAAATGGGAGGAGGGCAGGCAGCCAGAAGAGGAGAAGGGAGGAGGAGAAGCCTAGGACAGACACAATTGAGTTTGATTTTGCTTTCTTGACAATGAAAGCCTAGGAACAAAATCAACTTGCCAACTCACCTTTTCTGAAAAATAGAAAGGAGTCAAGCCATTGTACCCCTTCCAGATCAGGCAACTTAACTTTCTCCCAGTGTTTTCTTAAACTTGGATTTAAACTCTTTCAAACTTGTTTTATAAGGCATATCAATTCAAATACTCACTGTGGTTCGCACATATCAGAGTTTATTCCTAAGAATCAGAGTTTTATCTTTTTCATTTGCTTCCTCATGAGCACTTCCTTATTATCCCTTCACACACATACATGTAAACCCTCTATCAAGTAAATCGTGTAATATGCTATATGCCATACTTCAGCGTTCCACATAATGACAAGGTGACGTGACTTGGCTAAATTCTGTTTTATTTAAAATGACTGATACTACTCTATGGTATATGGAGTCCTCTGAATGATTTAAATGCTTTCACTTCTATTACACCACATGAATAGAGATGCAATGAAACAATAAGAGAACATAAATAATAGTTTACTTAAATGGAAAAGTCTGGGGGACTTTTAGGAAAAATGGGATACTTCAAGAATAGTAGAGCCAAACAGGATATTTAGTTGAATAATAATAAAAAAAAAAAGATCTGGAGGAGAAATCAGGACAAGAACAACAAAAAAGAATGTTTAAAGGACAGTAGTTGAAGAGAAATCTGACATTTAAACCTAGGCCCCTAATGGTGCCCATGGCAACTCTTCTGACAACTGGGTTTAAAAAAAAAAAAAAAAAACAAAAATCTATTCTCTTCTTTGCTTTCAAGGATAATCCTTGCTTTTATTTTTTCTTCCTGGGAACCATGACAATTTTTTTTTCTCTTTTGGGACCATGCAGGACTTTCTTTTATATATCGACGCCTAATAAATAATGGAGGGTTAGATGTCCTTTAGACAACTAGCTGGGAAATTTGATCTTCCCAGAACACGTTTTTACACTGGTGTACAAGCACGGAATTATGTGATCTGTGTGCTGAGAAGCATAAGTTAGTTGTTTTATATTTAGGATTTATGCTACTTTACTATTATCAGGTTGAATAATACAGCATGAAGATGAGGAATAAACTTAAATTTTTCTTTTGAATCCAACAAGTGGAGGTAATGATTCTCTCTCTCTCACTTTTTTTTTTTTTTTTTTTAAAGATAAAGTTCTTATCTATTCTTCTAGCATTCAGGTATCTCTGGTTGTATCATTGCCCAGGATTAGATAAAAATAGTAGGTGTACACTGAAGGTATGACATTTACCTTCTCATTTCAGATTTAATTTCCAAGTTGAGACTCATTTTTCAAGAATTCTGTTGCAGCATCAGAATTGCTTTTCATTTAGAGCTGACCCCATGTGAGCCTAAACACTGGCGTGGGAACAAGTATTTGCAGGAAGATAGCGTTACTACTGCCCAACGGCCTTACTGCTATTTTGCACATAACTTGTTTAACATGGTTTTCTTTTCTTTTTTCGTTTTTTTTTTTTTAAGTAGAAAATGGAAAGGATGGTCACATTTTCATCATCTTGTTTGCAAAGCACAAGTCTGAATTTTAGGAATGCCAGTTTACACTTAAACTTGTTTTGCTTTTAAGATAAAATGCTCATGCTCAACAAAATTAGTACAGTTTAATAATACAGATTACCCCTTTTATGTTTTGGAGAAAAATTTCCGGGAAGATTTAATGTCTGTAAAGGATCTTCCTGTTCATAATTTCCCAAAATATTGAGATTATTTTCTGAAAAGATTAATAATCCTTTAGCAGTAAGGATGTCTATCGAGCATGGATTCTGTGCCAGGGCCATTTTACATAAATTATTTCTATCCTCTTGACAGATAGATATGATAATATTTTATGCTCATCTGCAGGTGAAGAAAAATAAAAAGGAAGTTGTCCAGTCACATAATTCAGAGGCAGTTGAGCTGGCATTCAAACCCAAGCCTATCTAAATCCGAATGCTCACACCCCTTTTTGTATCTCACCTGACATCTCAGAATCAGCACCATAAGTTCCATCTCTCTTCTTGAGGAAATAAATTAAAGCACATTACAAAATAGATTTAAAAGGATGTTGCTTTTTGTTTTCTTTTCCTCTACAATTTTGTTGTAGTTATTGTTGAGTTCATGACTGGAAAAGCCTAACCAATCATAGGGTGTGGAAATGGCAGTTTTCTTCATAAAAATGTCAATGACTGATTTGCCTCTTCATCTCTGATATCAATTGCACCTGACATTTCCTAGCAGAGCGCTAAAAATTAACTAGTCACAACTATGAAGATGAGAGAAAGATATTGGGCCATGAAAACTTGAGCAGCCAAACAGAACTGGTTTAAATGATTATATAAAAATGTATACGTTGCAAAATAAATGCTGTGTTTGGAAATGGTCACAGAAATGTGTTGCTTAGATCCCTTGCTTTGGGGAGCACAGGTGATCAACAAACTCAGTCATTGCTTCCCTATACTCACCACTCTTTCATGCTGAGACGATACTTTCTCCAGGTGGTTCCAATAATTAACTGAGCACTGTGGGGATGCTAGTGCAGGTCTATTCCTGCAGGACATGGGAGTCCTCTAATGGGTGGCTGTAGCTTGAGGACTCCCCATGGGCCCAGTTGAAATGTTCTCTGAGCTGCTATGAGATTCTTTATAACCAATCCTCCTTTCTTTCCTCTCTTCTTTCATTGATATCACACTCACGGGTGTCCGTAGGCTTTTCCTGCCTCTTCTACTCCCTCCCCTCTATCCTGATAGACTTTTCCTCTGAGAAATCTTTTCAACATAGAATCTTATCTTGGCATCTGCTTCTTGGAGGACTCGAACTGATATATGCGTCAAAATATTTGAGCTTGGAGATCACACACACTGAATATGTGTTATCTCATGATAATACTGTTTCTAGGTGTTGTCAGTGTTATCCTAATGATATGTAATGATCTAAAGAACCATAGATCTTTTGTAACTAAAAGTATATCAATGAATTTAAATCCTGGTCTTCATCAACGTAAGTGCATTTGAATAACTGTCTATTTGTATAAAATCAAATTTTGGATGAAAGGATTAAGGTTTCTTAAAGGAATACACCACAGTGTTTACTAAATTCTCCATAGACTATATGTAGGCATATATGACCATGATGAGCAGAACAAATAATTCGATAATCAAACTTACTGCTAAACAAAGCTTTAGCTCTAGAATTATTTAAACAATACACTGAGATTTTTCTCATTTGAACTTCAGTGTCACTATCCCTTTTACCTAAGCACCATCTGAGTGCCTTCTTTATTGAAAACCATATTTCTACCTGATCCAGTTAATATTCTTAACACTAGATTGTTGGTCCCTAGTACAATTCCACTACTGAATTTCTTTTAAATTTTAACTTCAAATCTAATGATCTTTCTTTATACTCATCACTTACATAGTGTCACTACCTCTGCACCTAGCTGATTCCTCAACCACTATCTTTTTCTCCTGAAAGACTGGGCTAGGAAGGCATAAATTTTCCCACCATGAGGAATTGGTTGATTAAGTTGTTCATCAGTCCAGGGAAGCAAGTGTGTTCAGTTCTGTAGCTGTAAGTTTATAACAGTTATACTGACAGCTGATAGATGCTGTAGAGTAATGTCTCTAAAGTTATACAACCTGGTCATTCTAACTCTACCGCTTATTAGTATTGTGACTTCAGAAGTTTATAAATCACTTTAAGTCTTAGCCATCTGCAAATATCTGTTTATAATAGCATCTATTCACAGAGTTGTTACAATGATTGCATCATGATCTACATAAAGTAAGTAAATCTTACACATATGAAATCTTTGATAAATGTTATTATTATATGTTGTAGTTCAATGTGCCCAAAAATGAATACTTGACTTTCCCTGATCCAGATTTTTTCCTCAAAGTAAGCTAAAATGAAAACACCTCTCCTATAAATTAGGAAATTAAGTAACCATAAAAATATGAGTTTGCTATGTTATTTATTCAAGCTCTGGATTTTCACTGAAGTTTTGCTTTTTATTCTTATTTATAAGTGTATATTCCTATAATGTCATTGTCTTTAATTAAAGGCACATTTCAACCATTTTAGTAAAAGAATGTAAATAAGTACATTAAAACATGGCCAAATCTACAAGTGGTTCTACCTAAAAACCAGGCTGAAGATAAGATGGTATCTGGGATTCTTCAGCTCTCAAAATAAGACATGTGCAATTTCTTTTAGTAATTATACTAATTGTGGAATTTAAAATGCTTAGTAATCTCTTGTTTAAAATCAATGTAATGAGAAATATGATTGCCTCTTACTTGAATTTCTAATGTCCTTTAAATGTGTCTTTTTATCATTGCATTAAAATTTGCAGTTAAGCTTCAATGTTTTCTCAAAGCAAATTACTTTTTGGTTACATAAGAAAGAAGTAAAACATTCCGGTTGTGCAAAGTTTCTTGTGCACAGCATTTATGACATTTGAGAATAAATACTGGGCTGAATGGGACTTCTGGTTTCTATATTGCACCTTATATGGGGACTCGATGTCCTTTTGTGACACCACTCATACAAAAGTATCCATGTGATCTCTCTTTGATAAAGACTGTTGAATAGCAAGTGGGCTACAGGTAATGGGTCAATAGAGCTGGAGTGAAGAGAGAGTGAACTTTCAAGAGGAGTTATGAGTTCAGGTTATTTTCCTCCTTCCCACTTTGGAGACTTCACCTCCTTCATATGGTCCTCTCTCATCTCAATTTCTCCCCCATTTTGTTTCTTTCTCTCCCACATCTCCTTTGTTACCTAATCTTTGGGGTGGAAAATGAATCTACAAGACGTATCAGACTTTTTCTTTGTTGTAATCCATCCAAAAGGTTTTCTGGGTTTTATTTTACTTTCGCGTTAACTGGAGTTGTCCTTAGAATTCCAAGGAGTAAGTGAAAAGAGAGGGAATTAAAGACAAAAGAGGTTAATATTAATATTTTATTTATTTTTTGTTTTTATTTGTTGGTTATGGAAGCATTCAGACATACAGAGTGGAGAGAATAGTACCATGAATTCGTGTGTTGTCATTATGCAGCTTAAACAATCACCAACGTGAATAATTTTTGTTTCATTTACCTTTCTCTATTTTCCATCTGTTTTTGATCCTGAAGTATTTTAAAGTAAAACCCTGACATATTATTTCACCATTAAGTACGTCACTAAAGATTTCAGCAGATAAAGACTTTTGCTTCTGTCAATTATTTTACTCTGAAAAGTGGAAAACAGTACAATTTTCTTCCGTATTCTATGATAACCTTTCACACTAAATATATTGCATATAGTTGTGAAAAAAACCTTGCTTTGTTCTCAAACAACAGTAAGATTTTCCTACTACTTATCATGCTAGCTGTGTTTACTATTTAATGAGACACCATTTAGAAGACCTGAAATTCTATATTGATAAACTCCCTATGGTATAGATATGGTTTTCTTGTTTTGTAGTTATAACTATTATAATTTGGGGTCTTAGCAAATGCAGTAATACAGGTGTGAAATGCAGCATGCAGTAGCCTGTTAAATCTTCTTTAAGTCCTAATGTCATTAGTAAGATGTTTTAAAAAATCCTTCCAAAGAGTTGAACCTCAAGAGGTGAGAAAAAAAAAAAAAAAAAAAAAAAAAAAAACAGGACAAATGATGTGTTCAGAGACACAGGATCCTATTTGGAGGGTTATGTAAAGGGTTCATGTTTTAATCGTAAATGTAGAGGGAAGAAGGCTGTCTTGGAGGAGGGAAGACTGAACACTAGTCCCAGGAGATGTCACTGTCATGCTTTCTCCAGCCACAGTTAGTACAACTAATTCCCAGCTATTGTAGATATAATGACCAACTGCACATAAGAAAACACAGATGAGGTTTTGATCTCTGTTTTCTTTCTGAGTTATTGATAGTATGAGTTGGTATGTCAATAAACTGACCCCTGACCATTGCACTCACTCTAAAGAAAGAGTTATAGCACATGTAACCTCTGGGCTAACACATGTTAATCTCAACCATAACTGCAACAATGCTGGCATTTCTGTGCCTGTTCAGGATCATGTTCATTTCTTTGAGGGCAAGGATTTTATCTCTTTTTGATACATTCATCTAATCTTGAGTCCCTGCTGAATGCATATTTTTTACTGGCTACTTCTTAGTAAATTCTTTATATCAAGTTTCTCTTCACTACATATCTCTTCAAAGAATAGGAGGGTGTTTATCCTGTGACTCTACTTTTCTATTGCCTTTTGCTCATTTGTTTAGCTGGTTATAAGCTTTTATAGAAGATACATTTTCTTGATTATTTTGTTCATTCCAAATTCTACTCAAGAGCCTTTTCCATAAATCTGTTAAGATTAGAATTAGAATTAGAGTTGATAAAGAAGATATTCAACTCTCTTCGCCTTTCCCTAAGGATACCTCTGATGTCCTTGATTCTTTTGCTAAAATATTTCAAATGTGCCTTTACTTAATAAACTCAACAATGAGAAGTTTTCAAAATAGTCTATTTCGTTATGGAAAGGCT
>NW_016805019.1:729429-766665 GCF_001698545.2 Rhinopithecus bieti
TTTCCTTAGGAAAACCCTTTAGATATTGGTAGACATTTCAAACATCCCTTTGTTAACTCAGGAACGTGTAATACAGGTTACAACTCCTACTAAGTTTAATTACTGAAAAGGATCTTTTTGTGCAAAGCTACTCTCTTGTCTGACAGATTAAGTAAAATTACAATTTTTATACATTAAAAAGTAAAAAAGTAACTAAAACAGAACAGAGGGAAAAAAGAGAAAGAGAGAAAGCTTAAGTTTCATCCTTCTAAGCATCTCCGTAATGCTACCTGAATGTATTCATAAATGAAGTTAGATTCACCAATATAAATATTCACATACAAAATAAATGTCTTTGGAAAGTTGAAACCTAAAAGTAGATTTAAAATACGAAGAAGTGAAAAAAAATTAGAATGCTGGCTTTGTTAAGATTATTTATTTTATAAAGATAAAAAGAGTTATACTTCATACAAAACACACATCTGCTATTTCTTTTCTTTCTAGCTTTTGAGATTTTACAAATTTTTAATATTTTATATCTTTGTCTTTATATTTTCTCATGATACCTTGTATAGGGATTGAAACATTGACATTTAATGCTGTTTTGTAAATGGTTAATGATTGTTCATTGTCCAGCAACGACAACAACAGAAACGGTCATATTTAGCAAATCATGACTGCATTACATTTTTATTCTTAATTTCAGAAATATCTATATTTATTTTCAAGGGAGAAAGCTAGACTTAATGAAAAAAGTGTCAAGAGTTCTAAATTTTTAACAAACAGAAATGTTTTCAATTTCAAACTGTTTTGAAAGAGGTTGAATGTAGAGAAGTTTAATAAAGTCTAGACTCTTCTGTTTTCTTTTTTTTGTAACTAAAGAGGAAAGCTTAAATCACATCTTAATACCAATATGTGGCTCAAGGGGCCAAGAACATTACAATATTGAAAAATAACGTTAGCTCAATCTATCCTTTTCTTTCTAGCTTCTGATGCAATCAGGAAATGATTTAATGTGTTCCTGTCATTAATAATATAACAGGCTGTAACTAGAATGTACTGAACAACAATCAATTCATTTTGTTTTATTTCAAAATAGGGAAGAGAATGAAAAAATAGAACTCTCCAAATTGCTTAGTAAAATAACTACCCTTTCAAACTAGCAGCTTTCATTAATTCAGTACATTGGCACAGTGGAACTTTGGTGACATTTTGTAGCTCATTACCTTTCTTGAGAAAAATTAAAACACAGCGAGTTTATATTTGTGTTCTTTTCACTTGCCAGCAAGCTATTTTAGTGTAAATTATCCATGATACAAATGCATATCTTTAATCTTCATCTACTTTTGCACACTTGTATTGCTTATTTATATACTTCATTTATAACATTTTCTTGAAATCTTGGCAGATACTTGCTTTCAAGACAAGATTTATCAAATTTATGAACTCAACACTCTATCCTCTGTTAAGGTAAACCCTAGGAGGGAAGATAATTCATACTGGGTCAGAGTGATTTATTTGTTAACAAGATTTAGTGACTATTTGTCTATCTTCACTTTGTCTCTGGTCAGAGTTATAAACTAGCAGAAGATAGATTTAGTGACTATTCCTCTTTTTCAACTTGACTGTGTTTGTCATGAAAATTCTTTTATTCTAAGGGAGCCTATGCCTTTTCATTACACCATACAGTACAGAGTGTTTAATAATATTTCATAGAATAAATAATAAAATATCTTTGGTAAATAAATGATGAAAGTACTTTATACATATATTTGGTATATAAAGAAACTGGAACCTAGAAGGAGAAAGACTGAAAGAATTTATCCTTAGAATTCATCCTTTGAAGACATCACTTATGGTGTCTGGCAATCTGTTCAATTATTTCTCAGCTACTACAAGTGTGTCTTCTGCAGTGAAGACAAGAAGAGATTGAACAGTTCTATTTAACAATAGTCCTCTTAAGTTACTTTCTGACAAACTGGAGCTATGAATAATTTGTTGAATTTTTCAGTAGATCAAAACATTACTCCTTAGCAATAGTGATTCACGTATTACTCCCTCACACACATCTTCAAGGAAATACTAAGGATAATGCATTTTTTAAACTTTATTTTATAGTTTCAACTCATACGCAACTTGGAAAATTTAAATTAATGATACCGCATCTAACATATAACCTCTAACAAATGCAGAAAATATTCTACTTTTACATCTAGGGAGAATCTTCCTATACCAGTTTTTTAAAAGGTATTTCAGAAAGTGCCTCAACGTGTGTGTGTGTGTTTGTGTGTGTGTGTGTGTTTAAATACAAGAGGACTTCAAAAATTCATGGAAACTGAAATTAAAAGATAAAATAAAATAAAAAAACTTTACTTCTCAACCAACATAAGCTCCATGAAGTTCAAAATGCTTTTTGTAGTGATGGTATCAGTCATTTATTCCATTCCTAAAGAGCCAAGGGTCTTGGGAATTCTACATGTCAATGGAGTCCTTTTACATTATTAACAGAGGAAAATGGGTGCCCATTAAAAATTGTTTTCATATTAGAAAACAAAAATAACTCAGAAGGAGCCAACTCAGTACTGTAAGGTGAATGCCTAATGATTTCCCTGTAACTCTCTCTCAAAATTGCCCTTGTTTGATGAGAGAAATGAGCATGTGCATTGTGGTGATGGAGAGAGACTCTCTGGCAGAGCTTTCTAGGGCATTTTTCTGCTAAAGCTTTGGCTAATTCCAAACACTTAGAACAAGTAGATGTTACTGTTCTTTGGCCGTCCATAAAGTCAACAAACGAAATGCCTTGAGCATCACAGAAAACTAAACTATTGCCATGACCTTTGTTTTTGACTAGTCTGCTTTTGCTTTGACTGCACCACTTCCACCTCTTGTTAGTCATTGTCTTGATTGGGCTTTGTCTTCAGGATCATATTGGTAAAGCTGTGTTTCATCTACTGTTACAGTTCTTCAAAGAACTACTTAAGGATCTTGATCTCATTTGTTTAATTTTTTTTTTAAGATTTAAATTCAGCGGGGTACATGTGTATATGTTTTACATGTACATATTGTTTTATAGTGGAGATTGGGCTTCTAGTGTACCCATCACCCAAATATTGAATAGTTTACTCAATGTGTAATTTTTCAGTCTTCACCCCCCCATACTCTCACCTGTTTTGGAGTCCTAGTGTCTATTATTTCCATCTTCAGGTCCATGTATATCCATTATTTAGCTCCCACTTATAATTGAGGACAAGTGGAATTTGATTTTCTGTTTCTGAGTTAGTTTACTTAGGATAATGGAGTCCAGCTCTACCCTTATTGCTGCAAAGAACATGATTTCACTCCTTTTTAATGGCTGCATGGTATTCCATGGTGTTTATATACCACATTTTCTTTATCCACTTATCTGTTGATCGACACTTAGGTTGGTTCCATGACTTTGCTATTGCGAATAGTGCTGTGATAAACGTATAAGTGTAGGTGTCTTTTTAATATAATGATTTCCTTTGAGTTGATATAAAAATGGAAAATTGGATTTAAACTAAAATGCTTCTTCACAACAAGAGAAATAATCAATAGAGTAAATAAACAACATGCATAATGGGAGAAAATATTTGCAAATTATGCTTCTGATGAAAGATTAATATCCAGAATCTATGAGGAACTCAAACAACTCAACAAGAAACAAACAACACTATTAAAAACTGGGCAAGGAATTGAATAGGCATCTCAAAAGAAAAGATATAAGTAGCCAACAAACACATGAAAAAATGCTCACCATCACTAATCATCAGAGCAATGCAAATTAAAACTTCACCAAGATATCATTTTATACCATTCAGAACAGCTATTGTTAAAAGTCAAAAAAACAACACACACTGGTGTGGATGCAGAGAAAAGGGAATGCTTATATGCTATTGGTGGTAATGTAAATTAGTTCAATCCTTATGGAAAACAGTCTGGAGATATCTCAAAGAACTAAAAATAGAAGTACCATTTGACCCAGCAGTCCCACTCTTGGGTGTTTACTTCTTTAAAATTTCATTGAAAACTCTGGTCTTGTCTGCAGCTGGTCTGGGTGCAAAGATTTTGGCACCCATCAAGTGGAGTTCATGCAACTTTAATTTTTTTTAGTCAGAATTGTGTAAGCGGATCCAGTTGAGATGTCTGTGGTGCTGGCTATTGTTTCTGCTGTTAATATTGGTCCTCTTCAATTAGGGCACAGCCAAAATTCATTTTTTTTCCCCTCACAAATTGATGTGGGTGGTCTGTAGCTGCAGTCTTCCTCTTCAACACTATCTCATTGCTTCTTAAAAATGAGTTATTCATTTGTAAACTGCTGATTTCTTTGGAGGCATTGTCCCAATAATCTTCTTGTAAAGTGTCAGGGATTTCACCATTCTTCCACTTAAGCTTCACCATCAATATGCTGTTTGTTCTTGCTTCAATTTTAGCAGAATTCCTGTTGCCCTGATAGAGGCTGTTTTCACACTGATGTCTTTCCCTTCTTAGTCCTTCAAACTCGATCCTGTTCAGAAATGTAATAACAATCACTTGTACAAGTTATTTTGGTTCAGAAAATTGAAATTCATGCACTGATTTCTTTTAATTTTAATTTTAATTTTAATTTTAATTTTCTTTCTTAGACGGAGTCTCGCTCTGTNTTTTTTTTTTTTTTTTTGAGACAGAGTTTCACTATTGTTGCCCAGGCTGGAGTGCAATGGCATGATCTTGGATCACCACAACCTCCGCCTCCCAGGTTCAAGCGATTCTCCTGCCTCAGCCCTCCGAGTAGCTGGGACTACAGAAGCATGCCACTATGCCCTGCTAATTTTTTGTATTTTTAGTAGAGATGGGGTTTCACCGTGTTAGCCAGGATGGTCTCGAGTCTCCTAACCTTGTGATCTGCTCACCTTGGCCTCCCAAAGTGCTGGGATTACATGTCTGACCCAACCTGTTTTTTTATAACACACATTTTCCATGAACTTTTCGCAGACCCCTTATATATCAGCCTTATTACAGCATAGTAAAAATGCTTTTAAATGTATTTGCAAATGTGACAACAATGGGAGAGATTTTCATAGACTTTCTGTCCCCTGCTGAGTAGGGATGTAGGTAGAAAGGATGGCCTTAAAATTTCAAAGCTTTTAATGTTGTTGTTTAGAACTAGGTCAATTATTAACTTATGCTAAACAAAGCAAGATTAATGAAACTGAAAAATTCTATGAAGATATTAATAAAGTATTTTTATTGTATCATTTTGTTTGAACTCCACTCTTCTTAACTTTCCAAGAGATTTTCAGGAAAATGTTTTTCTTTTCTGTATAATGCATATTAATAGCTTATAAATTCTCTACCAGTATTTAAATGGAGTATACATATTCTGGATATTAAGCTTAAAATAATATTTTCAATAACTTGTGTGTGGTCAAATGAATATTCACATGACAAAAATGCCTCTAGTCTTTCATTTCAGTTGCATCTTTCCAACAAAGTTGACTCTCTCCCTACAAAGGAAAGTTTGTATCAGCTACTGAAAAGGTAATATGATATTTTCTAGTATTTTCAACTATTAATGTCAGTAATATGCATATATTATATGCTTCTTAAAATATGTCTCTGATTGTATTATAAATTTTCAGAATTTGAACTGATAGGTTAATAATACGCAAGCTGTTCTTCAAACAAGTCGAATAATTTACATTGCCAGCAGTAAAGGTGGAGCATGCCTGTTTGCCCACAGTCTGATTAACACTGGTTAATATTCATTTAAGCCAATTTTGCAATTGGCAGATTAGAAATGGTATTTACTTATTTCAGAAATTATGTTTTGAGCTATTTACATTAATAAATTGCTCCTCTATGGTATTTTTCTATTTTTTTCTCTTGAACATCTATTACTTATTGACTTGGAATTTATATATACGCACACACACACACAATTTTTTTTTTTTTTTTTTTTTTTTTTTGAGATGGAGTCTTGCTCTGTCACCCAGGCTAGAGTGCAGTGGCGCAATCTCAACTCACTGCAACCTCTGCCTCCTGGGTTCAACAGATTATCCGGCCTCAGCCTCCCATGTAGCTGGGATTACAGGCATGCGCCACCATGCCTGGCTAATTTATTTTTAGTAGAGATGGTGTTTTGCCATGCTGGTCAGGCTGGCCTCAAACTCCAGACCTCAAGTGATCCTCCCGCCTTGGCCTCCCGAAGTTCTGGGATTACAGGTGTGAGCCACTGCACCCAGCCACACACACAAATTTTGATTGCTTTTTAATTTGATGGTGTTACTAAAACTTTATACTATTTAGAGATCTTGACACCCACCCCCAAATTTATCTTCATGTTCTCTTTCAGAATCTGAAAAATCCTTACAAATAAGTCACAGGAATTGATATCTCTACAGATTCCTCATGAAACATTCAGACATCTGTTTATGAGATACACAGAAGTAAAGAGAATCGTTACACTAATGTTTAAGTAAGCCTTTATTGAAGAATACTATGCATATATTGTGCACAAGTCACTAGTGCACAAATTCATAAATTTTTCAAAAGTAAACTATCATCCAGGTTAAGAAAAAGTGCATTTCACATTTTTTAGAACCTTAAAAGCCCCTTTTGTGTTTTTTCCAGTGACTACTTCCATAAGGACTCATCACTATGGGGCTTATAATGTCAGAAACTGATTTCCCTTTAGCTTTACATAAGTTAAATAATAAAGTGTGTAATCTTTCGTGTCAGGTATTTTTCATTCTATGCTATATGTGTGAGATCCATCTTGTTCACTGATTGTTATGTGCAGTTAAAATTCTTTTATTTTTATTGCTATAAAGCATTCCTGTAGATTACTATAGCACATTTGTATATCTCCTATGCAGATTAGAGATAATTGGTAGGTCTCAGTATTGGCTTTGTGAGCAGAACTCTTAGGAACATTGTTGTATATGTTCTGTGGTAAGGATATGCATGTTTGAGCTTTACATATACTTTAGAATTAAGCTGTGGAGTCAAAGCATTCATGTGTACTTTTGGCGTTAGTAGCTACTGACGAATTGTTTTCCAAAATGGTTGTATCAGTTTACAATCCCTGATGAGAGACCCAGTTTCTCCACATCTTTCAAATTACTTGATGTATTCGTTTTCAGTTGTTCTATAACAAATTAATGCAAATTTAGTTCTTTAAAATAATATATGTTTGTTATTTTACAGTTTCTTTAGGTCAGAAGTTAGAGCATGGCTTAATTATATTCTTTGTTTAGGGACTCACAGGCTGAAATTAAGGTGTTGGACAGGCTGTGTTCTCATCTAGGGACTTGACAACGAATGTATTCTTTGACAAGCTCTTCATATTTTTGACAGAATTAATTTCTTTGTAGTTGTCTAATTCTTGACAGCTTACTTTTTCAAAACCATCAATGGAGAGAGTTTCTGCTCTTACTTCTAGACCTTTTTCAAAAGGCTCGCCTGACTAGGTCATATCCACACAGAATTACCAACATGGTGAAACCCTGTCACTACTAAAAATACAAAAAATTGCCCAGGCATGGTGGCGCATGCCTGTAATCCCAGCTACTTGGGAGGCTGAAGCAGGAGAATCACTTGAACTTGACAGGTAGAGGTTGCAGTGAGCTGAGGACGTGCCATTGTACTCTAGCCTGGAAGACAAGAGTGAAACTCCATCTCAAAAAAAAAAAAAAAAAAAAAAAAAAAAAAATTGGTTTGGGGGTACATGTGAAGGTTTGTTACATAGGGAACATGTGTTTTGGGATTTGTTGTACATATTATTTCATGACCCAGGTATTAAGCTCAGTACCAACAATTATCTTCTCTGCTCCTGTCCCTCCTCCCACCCTCCCTGATCAAGTAGACCCTGGTGTCTGTTGTTTCTTTTGTGTTCATAAGCTCTTATAATTTAGGTCCCATTTATAAGTGAGAACAGTTGGTATCTGGATTTCTGTTCCTGTGTTAGTTTGCTAAGGATAATAGCTCCATCCACGTTCCCACAAAAGACATGATCTCATTTTTTATGGTTGCATAGTATTCCATGTTGTATATATGCCACATTTTCTTTATCTAATCTGTCATTGATGGGCATTTAGGTGATTCTATGTCTTTGCTGTTGTGAATAGTGCTGCAATGAACATTCACATGCATATATCTTTATGGTAGAATGATTTATCTTCCTCTGGGTATTTACCCAGTAGTAGGATTGCTGGGTCAAATGGTAGTTCTGCTTTTAGCTCTTTGAAGAATCACCATACTGCTTTCCACAATGGTTCAACTAATTTACACTCCTACCAACAATGTATAAGTGTTCCCTTTTCTCCACAACCTTGCTGGCATCTGTTATTTTTTTGACTTCTTATTAATATTCATTCTGACTGGTGTGAGATGGTGTCTCATTGTGGTTTTGATTTGCATTTCTCTAATGATCAGTGATATAGAGTTATTTTCATATGCTTGTTGACCGCATGTATGTCTTCTTTTGAGAAGTGTCTGTTCATGTCCTTTGACCACGTTTTAATGGGGTTATTTTTCTCTTGTAAATTTGTTTAAGTTCCTTATAGATGCTGAATATTAGACCTTTGTCAGATGCGTAGTTTGCAAATATTTTCTCCCATTCTGTAGGCTGGCTGTTTACTCTGTTGATAGTTTCTTTTGCTATGCAGAAGCTCTTAAGTTTAATTAGATCCCATTTGTCGAGTTTTGTTTTTGTTGTGATTAATTTTGGTGTCTTTGTCATAAAATCTTTGCCTGTTTCTATGTCCAGGATGCTAATGCCTAGGTTATCTTCCAGGGTTTTTATAGTTTTGGGTTTTACGTTTATGTCTTTAATCTATCTTGAGTTGATTTTTGTACATGATGAAAGGAAGGGATTCAGTTTCAGTATTCCACATATGGTTAGCCAGTTATCTCAGCATCATTTATTGAACAGGGAGTCTTTTACCCATTGCTTGTTTTTGTCAGCTTTGTCAAAGATCAGATGGTAGATGTGTGGCCTTATTTCTGGGCTCTCTATTCTTTTCCATTGGTCTATGTGCCTGTTTTGTACCAGTACCTTGTGGTTTTGGTTACAGTAGCCTTGTAGTATAGTTTGAAGTCAGGTAACAAGATGCTTTCAGCTTTTCTCTTTTTGTTTAGGATTACCTCAGCTATTTGGGCTCCTTTATGGTTCCACGTGAATTTTGAAACAGTTTTTTCTAGATCTTTGAAGGATGACATTGGCCATTTGGTAGGAATAGCAATGAATCTGCAATTACTTTGGGAAGTATAGCCATTTTAGTCATAGTGATTCTTCCTATCCATGAGCTTGGGATATTTTTCCATTTGTTTGTGTCTTCTCTGTGAAGAGGGAAATTTATAGCACTAAATGCCCATATCAAATGTTAGGAAGATCTTAAATTAACAACCTAACTTCACAACTGAAAGAATTAGAGAAGCATGAACAAATCAACCCCAAAGCTAGCAGAACTGAAGGATATAGAGACATGAAAAACCATTCAAAAGATCAACAAAACCAGGACTTGGTTTTTTGAAAAAAATAATACAACGGATAGGCCAGTAGCTAGATTAATAAAGAAGAAAAGAGAGAAGATTCAAATAAACACAATTAGAAATGAAAAAGACAATGTTACTACCAACCACACAGAAACAAAAACAACTATCAGAAACTACTCTGAACATCTCTACATATATAAACTAGAAAACTTAGACGAGATGGTTAAATTCCTGGACACATACACCCTACCAAGACTGAGCAAGGAAGAAATTAACTCCTCGAACAGACCAATAACAAGCTCCAAAATTGAAACAGTAATAAATAGCCTACCAATCAAAAAAAGCCTGGGACCTAATGGATTCACAACCAAATTATATAAGATATACAGAGAAGGGATGGTAGCATTCCTACAGAAACTATTCCAAAAAATTGAGGAGGAGGGACTCCTCCCCAACTCATTCTATGTGGCCAACATCTACTAGATACCAAAATCTGACAGAGACACAACAAAAAAAGAAAACTTCAGGCCATTATCCTTGATGAACATCAATGAAAAAATCCTCAACAAAATATTGGCAAACTGAATCCAGCAGCACATCAAAAATCTAATCCACCATCATCAAGTAGTCTTCATCCTCGGGATGCAAGGTTGGTTCAATACATGCAAATCAATAAATGTGATTCATCACATAAACAGAACTAAAGAAAAAAACCACATGATTATCTCAATAAACACAGAAAAGGCTTTTGATAAAATTCAACACCCCTTCATGTTAGAAACTCTCAATAAAATAGTATTGAAGGAACATAACTCACAATAATAAGAGCCGTCTATGACAAACCCACAGCCAACATTATACTGAATGGGCAAAAGCTCCTTGAAAGCATTGCATTGAAGGGCATTCTCCCTTGAAAACCAGCACAAGACAAGGATGCCCTCTCTCACCATTTCTATTCAACATAGTATTGACAGTCCTCGCCAGAGCAATCAGGCAAGAAAAAGAAATAAAGGACATCCAAATAGGAAGAGAGGAAGTCAAGCTACCTCTATTGGTAGACATGATTCTTATCTAGAAAAGCCTACAGTCTCGGCCCAAGAGCTCCTCCAGCTGATAAACAACTTCAACAAAGTTGAAGGACGCAAAGCCAATATACAAAAATCACTACCATTCTTGTACACCAACAACAGCCAAACCAAGAGCCAAATCAGAAAGGCAATCCCATTCACAGTTGCCACAAAAGTAAGAAATTACCTAGGAATACAACTAACTAGGAAGGTAAAAGATATTTGCAATGAGAATTACAAAACACTGCTCAAAGAAATCAGAATAATCTTTTCTATTAACTTAAAGTAAACAGATTAGAGACCTTAATTATCTATGCACAAGCCATTCACTTTTGTCATATTGTATTAGAAGCAAATTAGAGATGCTGCCCATACTTTAAGGTTGGGGATTACACAAAGTCTATAGATACAAAGATGTGGAACTCATGGATCTTAGACTTCTGCCTTCCACACTTAGTTTTGTTTACTTTTTAATTTTAGCCATTTTGGTGACATTGCATTTTGGTTTTACACTTGATCTTAGCCAAAAGGCTGAGAAGCGATGCATTTTGGTTTTAATTTCCATTTCCCTGATATCATGAAATTGAGCACATTTTCATATTTCGCTGTCCATTTGTGTATCCTCTTTTATCAAATGTCTGTTAAAGTCTTTTGCCTATTCATCTATAGGTTTGAGTCTATTGCTTATGGACTGAGAGGATTTCTTTACTGTTTCAGCGGCATAGTATAGTTAATAATAATGCTTAATTTTAATGTAGTTTTTCTTATAATTTATTCTTTATGCTTAGTATGTTTTATAGCTTATTTAATTAATAAGCTTTTGTCTAACCCAAAGTCATGAATTTTGTCTCCTATGTTTTCTTCTAAAAGCTTTCCCTTTTACTTTCCAGATTTCAATATTAAACAGTCTAGAATTGATTTTACAGTATTGTGTTAAGAGTTACTTTTACTATCTAGATATCCTCTTATGTGTGCATAGAATCAGTAAATGGCACCAGAGGAATCAGGGTTGTAGTTTGTCTACTCACTTTTTTATGTTTTTCTGCATTCTGATACCTACACTCCTGTCATCCTCAAAGCTTTTGCAGCTCTCTAATACCTTTAAACAGATAATTTTTGAATTTTGTTTTACTTTTGTAACTGTTCTAGTAGGAGCCATGTATTTTAGTTTTATTGTTAATTCATAGTATTTTACATATTTATAAAGTACATGTTATTTTGTTACATGCATAAAATATGTAATTATGAAGTCAGGGTATTTGAGGTATACATCATTTTGAGTTATTTCTCATCTCTATGTGTTAAGAACAATTCAAGTCCTCTCTTATAGCTAGTTTAAAATGTACAATACATTGTTATTAACTATAGTCACTCTACTTTGCTTTTGAATGATAGAACTTCCACCTTTCATTTAACTGTTTATATGTGTTAACCTACCTGTCTTCATCCCATGCAACCACACTTCCCAGAACTCTCTATTTTTGTGAAATCAACTTTTTTAAACTCATAAAAATTAGTGAGAATATGTGATATTTTTCTTTCTGTGACTTGATTATTTCACTTAACATAATAACCCCAGTTTCATTCATGTTGCTGCAAATAACATGATTTCCTTCTTTTTTTAAATGGCTGAATGGTATTCCATTATGTATATGTACTACAATTTCTTTATCCATTTATCCATTGATGGACATTTAGGTTGATGCCATGTCTTTGCTATTGTGAATAGTGCTGCAATAAACATGTCACTACAGGGATCCCTTCAACATATAGATTTATTTTCCTTTAATAGATAACCAGTAGTGTGATTACTGGAGCTATGGTAGTTGTAACTTTAGTTCTTTGAGAAATCTCCATACCATTTTCCATAGTGGTTGTACTAACTTAGATTCCCACCAACAGTTTATAAGAGTTCTGTTTTGTCCACATCAGCACCAGTATGTTATTATTATTTTTTGGCTTTTTAATAATAGGCATTCTGACTGAGGTAAGATAATACTTCATTGTGGTTTTGATTTGTGTATCCCTGATGATTGGTATGTTGAGTATTTGTTCATATACTTGTTGGCTATTTCTTTGTCTTCTTTCAAGAACTGTCTATTCATGTCCTTAGTCCACTTAAAATTTTTGTTTTGCTGTTGTTTGAGTACCCTGTATATTCTAGATATTAGTCCCTTGTTGGAAGAATAATTTGTAAACATTTTGTTCCATTGAATAGAGTAGCACATCGCTTTGTTAATGTTTTTTTCTTGCTATAGAGAAGTTCTTTAGTCTAATATAGTCTTATTTGTCTATTTATGTTGTAGTTATTTGTCCATTTATGTTATAGTTTGCTGTGCTTTTGAGGTCTTAGCTGTAAATTTTTTTGCATAAACCAATGTCCTGAAGTGTTTTCATTATAATTTCTTCTAGAATTTTACAGATTCAGGTCTTACATTTGAGTCTTTAATGTATCTGGAGTTGATTTTGGTATGTTGAGGATAGAGGTCCGGTTTCATTTTTCTGCATATTGCAATACAACTTTCTCAGGACAATTTAGTTAAAAAAGTGTCTTTTCCCTAGGATATATTCTTGGTGCCTTGGTCAAAAATCAGTTGGCTGTAAATACGTGATTTTATTTCCGGGTTCTGTATTCTGTTTCATTGATTCTATATTCTGTGTCCATTATTATACTAATACCATGCTGTTTTGGTTACTATAGCTTTGTAATATATTTTGAAGTCAGGTAGTGTGATACCTTCAGCTTTGTTCATTTTGCTTAGGATTGTTCTGGCTCTTTGGGCTTCTTTTTTGTTCCATATGAATTATAGGATTTTTTTTTCTATTTTGGGGAAAATGACATTGGTATTTTGAGAAAATTGCATTGAAGCTGTATATTGCTTGAGACAGTATGATCATTTTAATAATATTAATTCTGATTCATGATCAGGGGATAGCTTTCCATTTGTTTGTGTCCTCTTCAGTGTTTTTCATGAGTATTTTACAGTTTTCCTTGTAGATATCTTTCACCTTGGTTAAATTTATTCCTAGATTTTTTTCTTACCTATTGTAAGTGGAATTGCCTTGTTGATTTCTTTTTTGTCTATTTTATTATTAGTATATAGAAATGCTACTAAATATTGTATACTGATTGTAAGTGTACTGCAGCTTTATTAAATTTGTTGTAAATAGGGATGATTTGACTTCCTTTGTTCCAGTTTGCACGGCTTTTTTCTTTCTCTTGCCTAATTGTTTTAGCTAAGACTTTTAGTACTATGTTGAATGGGGATGATTAAAATGGGCATCCTTGTCTTGTTCCAGTAATTAGGGGAAATGATTTCAACTTTTCCTCATTTAGTTTAATGTTGGCTGTGGGTTTGTCATATATAACCTTTATTATTTTAAGGTCTGTTATTTATATGCCTAGTCTGTTGAGAGATTTTATCATGAAAGATATTGAAGTTTATCAAATGATTTTGCTGTGCCTATTGAGATAATCATATTGTTTTTGTCCTTCATTCTGCTGATGTGCCATGCCACATTTATTGATATGTGTATGTTAAACTACTGTTGCATTCCTCCTATAAAGCTCACTTGATTAAGATGTATTATCTTCTTGATGTGTTGTTGAATTTGGTTTGCTAGTATTCTGTTGAGAATTTTTGGATCTATGTTCATCAGGGATATTGGCCTGTAGTTTTTGTTGTTGTTGTTGCTGTGTCCTTCTCTGGTTTTGGTATGAAGCTAATATTGGCTTCATAGAATGAATTAGGAAGAGTTCTCTCCTCTTTAATATTTTGGAATAGTTTGAGGATGATTGGTGTGTATATGTATGTTAGAAAAGGCATTGAATCCATCTGGTCCTGGGCTTTTCTTGGTTGGGAGATTTTTAAATCGCTATTTCAATGCTACTAATTATTGGTCTGTTCAGGTTTTCTGTTTCTCCCTGATTCAATCTTGGTAGGCTGTATGCATCCAGGAATTTATATATTTCCCCTAGGTTTTCCAATTTGTTAGCATTTAGTTGTTCATCAGTGACTCTGATGAGCTGTTGTATTGCTGTAGTGTTAATGTCTCATTTTTGATCTCTTTGTCTTCTCTCTTATTTTCTTGGTTAGTCTAGCTGGTGGTTTATAAACTTTGTTTATCTCTTAAAATAATCAACTTTGTGTTTCATTGATATTTTATTCCTTATTTTTTATAATTTTAATCTGATTTTTATTATTTCTTTATTCCGCTAATTTTTGGATTGGTATGTTCTTGCTTTTTTAGTTCTTTGAGTGACAATGTTAGATTGTTTATTTTACATCTGTCTGTTCTTTGGATGTAGGTGTTTATTGCTGTAAACTTGTATTACTGCTTTTACTGTATCCCACAGGTGTTGATATGTTTTGTTTCTATTTTGACTTGTTTCAATATTTTTTTTGATATTCATTTTAAATTCCTCATGACCCAATGGTCATTCAGGATCATGTTGTTTAATTTCCATGTAGTCATATAGTTTCCAGTGTCCCTCTTAGTATTGATTTCTAGTTTTATTGCATTGTGATCTGAGAAGATATTTAATATGATTTCTATTTTTAAAAAATACCTGTTTAGACTTGTTTTGTGGCCTAACATATTATCTATCTTGAATAATGTTACATATGCTGATGAGAATAATGTATATTCTGCAGTAGGATAAAATGTTTTGTAAATGTCTATTAGGTCCATTTGGTCTGAAGTCCAGTTTTAATCCGATGTTTCTTGTTGATTTTGTATCTAAATGTTCCATGTAATGCAGACAGTACGGGTATTGGAGTCTCTCTCTCTATTTAGATCTAGTAATATTTTCTTATGAATCTGAGTGTTTCAGGGTTTGTTGCATATATATTTAGAATTGTTATTTTATTTTGCTGGATTTGTCACTTCATCATTATATAATGACCTTCCTTACTTTTTTAAAGTTTTCTTTTCTGTTTTTGGCTTAAAGTTTGCTCCATATAAGTATAGCTTCTCTTGCTCACTTTGGTTTTCTTTTGCATAAAATACCCTTTTTCATCCTTTTACTTTGAGTTTATATGTGTGTTTACAGAGAAAGTGCATTTCTTATAGGCACCATATAGTTGGATTTGTTGGATTATGTTTTCTTATCCATTCAACCAGTATATCTTTTAAGTGGAGAATATAATCCATTTACATTTAAGGTAATTATTAATATGTGAGGTTTTGTCCCAGTCATACTGTTAATTAGTTTTTGTTGTTTTGTATATTTTTGTTTTTTTCTCTTATTACTTGTCATTGCGTATTGGCAATGACCTGTATTTGTATCATTTATGTCTCTTTCTTTTCTCATTTTGTGTTTCCTTTACTGTTGAGTTTTATACTTGTGTGTGTTTTTATGCTGGCAAATGTTATCCTTTAGCTTCCAGATTTAAGCCCCTCTTGTGCATTTCTTGTAGGACTGGTCTAGTGGTGATGAATTTTCTGAGCATTTGTTTGTCTGGAAAGACTTTGTCTTTCACTTATGAAAGATAACTTTGCTGGATATAGTATAATTGATCAGCAGGTTTTTTTTCTTTCAGCACAGTATATATGTCATTCTGTTTTCTCCCGTATTGTAAGGTTTCTGCTGAGAAATCTACTGTTAGTCTGATGGAGATTCCTTTATAGATGACATTTTTCTCTTTCTGTTTTTACAGTTCTTTCTTTGTTACTAACTTTAAATATTTTGACTGTAATGTTAAGTGGCGGCTTTTTACATTGTATCTGTTTGGGGATTGTTGCACCTTCTGTATCTGGGTGTCTTAATCTCTTGCTAGACTTGGGAGGTTTCATCTATTAATTTATTAAATAGATTTTCTAATTCTTTTGTGCTCTCTTTTCCTTCTGAGATACCAATAATTCATACATTTGGTCACTTTGTGATGTCCCATATATCACAAAAGTTTTATTCATTCTTTTTTTCTTATTTATTTCTTATTTATTTATTAATTTTATTTTATTTTTTGCTGATACAGAATCTCACTCTGTCACCCAGGCTGAAGTGTAGTGGCATGATCATTGCTCACTGTAGCCTTGACCTACTGGGTTCAAGTGATCCTCCTGGCTCAACCTTCTGAGTACCTCGGACTACAGTCATGTGCCACCATGCCTGTCTAATTTAATTTTTTTTGTAGAGACAGAGCCTTACTATTTTTCCCAGGCTATCCTCCAACCCCTGAGCTCAAGCAATCCTTTCTCTTCAGACTCCCACAGTGCTAGGATTACAGGCATGAGCCACCATGCCTGTCCTCCTTACTGTTGTCTAACTGGATTATTTCAAAAGATTTGTCTTCAAGTTTTGAGATTCTTTCTCTGCTTGATCCATTCTATTGTTGAAACTTTTGAATGCATTTTACATTTCCTTCAGTGAATTCTTCAGTTCCAGAATTTATGTTTGTTTTTATTTTATGATATCTATCTCTTTGTTAAATTTCTCATCATATCCTGAATTGTTTTTCTGATTTCCATTGCATCTGGTACATCAGTCACGTCTTTCAACATTTTGAATTTGCTTTCATAGGAGAGGACTTTTTCCAGAGGATCTATCTGCGATGTTGGTTGGGTAGGTCACTGCCTTTAATTTTTGTTATGTACAGGAATGTAGTCTCTGTTCGATTTCTTTGGCTGTAAAAAGTGTCAGTGGTTTCTGATATTTCCTCAGTTGCTTAGGGTGCAGTTATTAGTGGAGGCTGTGCTGAAGTTTTGTTGGGAATTAGGATGCTAGGTAGGCCAGTCTTCAGGTTTCAGTAGTTACAGCAGTGAGCTGTCTTTTGGGCTCAGGGTGGTTTACACAGACACTGGTGTTATTGTATCCAAGTTGGTTGATTCTTGAATCTCCAAGTGGCTTACTCTGATGCTTGGTAGTGGCAACCATAACCTTTACAGTTTGGTGGATTATTGGGCCCCTGTTCATATGGTGTGGTGTGGGTGATCAAAGTGGCAGTGGCAGGATGACCCTTTTGGTTCTGAGCAGTGCTGCTGTTGGCAGTGGCTACAGTGAGTTTTGGGTGGCCAGTCTCCAGGCCTGCAGGTAGCATGTGCAGGTAGATGACTGTTGTGGTAGTAGTGGCTGGGTGGGTAGGCCCAACCTCAGTTTCTCAGGAGGAGTGTTCAGATGCCAAAAGTGATTGACTTGGCTGGGCAATCACCTGGCTTCTGGACTGTGCACACTGGCATAAGAGGGGAGGGGGCAAAGTTGGGCTTTGTTGGCTTGTCTTCAGGCATGCTACGGTGTGTCTAGGTGCACTGTGGTAGGCAGAAGTGGGGTAATCCCTGGGCCACCAGTGAAATTCTCAGGTTGATGGAAATAGCAGCTGTGCAGTGCCCTTCCCTGGGAAAGAGCAGTGCCCACTTTAGTGACAGCAGTGTAGGCTGGCAGGTGAGGAGTATGCATACCACTTATACCTCATCTGAGGGTGTGGTAGTCACAGTTTCTCATGCCTAAGCCCTGGAGTTAATAGCCAGCTCTTCTCTTGCACCTCAGTTGCAGCATTGATGGAATTCAAGACAGTGCATAGTCTGTTGGGGGAAAGGGCTTTAGAATAGTGTCTCACTGACATCTCAGTTCTAAAAACAGCAGTCTGTGTTTCAGGCATGTCTTTGCCCTGCATAGGATAACCTGGGGTCACTTTTGCCTAAGCCCCAGGAGCAGCAGCCTGTGCTTCTCTTGCATCTCAGCAACAGCATTGTGGGGCCCCAGGACAGTGCACCATCTATTGGAAGTGGAGTTATAAAATGGCATTTTGCTGGAGCAGCTTAGGTCTCAAGAAATATGAGAGATGCAGTGTGAGCATCCTTCTTGGGGCAATGACATAATAAAATCTCCCAGCCACACCCTCTGTTAGTTTCATAATCTGTGAGGGTAGAGGGCTCTCTTGTGGCTAGAATTGCAGGAGTCTATGGCGAAAATGTGGACCACTGAGAATCTTTCATTTACCCTTTCCTTGTGTTGAGGAGTCTTTCTTGGCTCCCAACTGAACCAGGCTGAGCAGACTGCCTTGATTCTTTTTCTTTCCTTGCTTAGGTATTGGCTATTCATATTCTGTTGAACTCCAGTGTTTTCTCTTGGATGATATCTTCAAAGTGTGATCATCTACTTGCTATTTTAGTTCTTTTAAGTGGAGGAGGCTAGTACAAAATGTCTTTAGTCAACCATCTTGAAGAAATGGATAAATTTCTAGACACATACAACCTACAAAGATTGAAACATGAATAAGTCCAGAACTTAAACAGGCCAATAAGAAGTAACAAGATTGAAGCCATAATCAAAATTATCCTAGAAAATAAAACCCTGGGAACCAATGACTTCGCTGCTTAAAACTACCAAACATTTACAGAACTACAACAAGTGGTGTTTGATTACATGGACGAGTTCTTTAGCAGTGATTTCTGAGATTTTGGTGGACCCCTCAACTGAGTAGCATATACTGGACCCAATGTGTAGTTTTTTATGCCTCACCCCCTGCCACCTTTCCTCCCGAGTCCTCAGAGTCCACTATATCATTCTTATGCCTTTACGTCCTCACATCATAGCTCCCATTTATAAGTGAGAACATAGAATATTTGGTTTTAAAATACACACCTGTGTTAGTTCTCCATCACTACATAACACATTACCAAAAATTTAGCAACAAACACAATATATCTTCATTATCTCATGATTTCTGTACATCGGGAGTCAGTGCAGGCATGGCTTCACTGGGTTCTCTGTTTCAGGATCTGCAATAAACGTTTCAGCTGGGCTGTGTTCTTATTTATAGGCTTGATCAGGGAGAATCTGCTTTCAAGCATATTCAAGTTGTGAGCAGAATTCATTTTCCTGTGCTGTATGACTGAGGGCACTGGTCTTTTACTGCGTGTTGGCTGAAAGCTGTCCTCAAGTCCCAAAGGCAAATTAGTTACTTGCCATATCCATGTGGCCTCTCATTTGGCAGTTTGTGCATGGATGTTTGCTTTCTCATGTCAAGCAGGAGAGCCTCTATCTTCAGTTGGCTAAGATGGAATCTTACATAATAAAACATAATCTTGGGAGTGACATCTTATCAGCTCTGCCATATTTGTTTGGCTAGAAGCGAATCACAAGTCCCACCCAGACTCAGATTATACAGTGCTTAATACCAGGGAGTGGGGATCATGGGACCATCCTAGAATTCTACTGATCACAGCTTCCTAAAGCGTAAGTACTATATTAACCTTAGTGGAGTTTATGATTAAATTATACTTCTGTGTGTAACAAGTTTTAGTGGTATGTGTATATCTAGGTTTAGTACAAGCACACCTCAGAGATATTGCAGGTTCAGTTTCAGACCATAGCAATACAGCAAATATTGCAATAAAGCAAGTCAGATGAAATTTTTGGTTTCTCATGTATATAAAAGTTATGTTTGTACTATGCTATATTCTATTAAGTGTGCCATGGTATTATGGCTAAAAAATGTATATAACTTAATTTAAAAATAGTTTATTCCTAAAAATTGCTAACACTCATCTGAGCCTTCAGAAAGCTTTAATCTTTTCATTGGTGGGAGGTCTTGCCTACCTGTTGATGGCTGCTGTCAGAGTGGTGGTTGCTGAAGATCGAGGTGTTGTGGCAATTTCATAGAATAAGACAACAGTGAAGTTTGCTGCATCAATTGATTCTTCCTTTGATGAAAGATTTCTCTGTAGCATGCAATGCTATTTGAAAGCGTTTTATCTTCAATAGAACTTCCTTAATATTTGGAGTTAATCCCCTGAAACCCAGCTGCTACTTTGTCAATTAAGTTTATGGAATATCCTAAATCCTTTGCTGTCATTTCAACAATGTTCACAGCATCTTCAACAGTAGTTTCCATCTGGAGAAACCACTTTTTTACCTCCTGCATAAGAAGCAATTCCTCATCTGTTCAACTTCTATCATGAGATTGCCACAATTCAGTCACATCTTCAGGCTTCACTTCTCATTCTGGCCCTCTTGCTATTTCCACCACATCTGCAGTGACTTTCTCCACTGAAGTCTTGAACCTCTCAAAGTCATCCGTAAGGGTTGGCATTAACTTCTTCCAAATCCCTGTTAATATTGATACTTCTTCCCATTAATTATGAATGTTCTTAATGAATGTTCTTAAATGTCTAGGATGGTGAATCCTTTCCAGATGGTTTTTTAAAGTTACTTTGCCAAGATCCATCAGAGGAATCACTATATATGCTGGTTATTGCCTTATGAAATATATTTGTTAAAAAATAAGACTCAAAAATTGAAATTGTTTCTAGATCATGGGCTGCAGAATGGATGTTGTATTAGCAGGTATGAAAACAACATTAATCCCTTGTACATCTCCATCAGAACTCCTGGGTGACAAGGTGCATTGTCAGTGAACAGTAATGTTTTGAAATAATCTTTTATTTTCTGAGCAGTAGTTCTCAACAGTAGGCTTAACTTACTCAGTAAACCATGTTCTATAGAGGACAGGCAAAGACAGATTTAACATCATTCATAAGGACTCCCAGGTTTTCTAAATGGCAAATGAGCACTGACTTCAATTAAAGTCACCAGCTGTATTAGCTTGTAACAAGAAAGTTAGTCTGTCCTTTGATGCTTTTCAGTCAGTCATTGGCATCTCTTCTCTAGTTATGAAAGTCCTAGATGGGATCGTCTTCCTTACAAGGCTGTTTTACCTATACTGAACATCTATTGTTTAGTGTAGCCACCTTCTTCAATAATCTTACCTAGATTTTTTTTTTTTTTTTTTTTTGATAACTTGCTTCAGCTTCTCCATCAGCACTTGCTTCACCTTGCACTTTCATGTTATAGAGATTCTTTCCCTAAATCTCATTAACTAACCTGTGCTGGCTTCCAACTTTTCTTCTGAAGCCTTCTCACCTCTCCTAGGCATCCATCACAGAATTGAAGTTAGGTCCTTGTTTTGGATTAGGCTTTGGCTTAAGGGAATGTTGTGGCTGGTTTAATCTTCTGTCCAGGTCACTCACATTTCCTCCATATTAGCAATATGGCTGTTTCGCTTTCTTATCATTGGTGTGTTCACTGGAGTAGCACTTCTAATTTTCTTCAAGAACTTTTCCTTTGCATTCACAACTTGGCTAACTATTTGGCACAAGAGACCTATCTTTTGGCCTATCTCGGCTTTCAATATACCTTCCTCACTAAGTTTAATCATTTCCAGCTTTTAATTTAATGTGAGAGATATGTAACTTCTTTTCACTTAAACATTTAGAGGTCATTGTGGGATTATTAATTGACCTAATTTCGACATTGTTTTTTCTTAGGGAATAGGGAGTCTTTGGGAGAGGGAGTGTGATGAGGGAGCAGCCAGCTGGTGAAGCAGTTGGAACACATACAACATTTAATGATTAATTTCACTGTCTTGTAGCAGTGCAGTTCATGGTGCCCCAAAGCAATTACAATAGTAACAGCAAAGATGACTGATCATAGATAACCCTAACATATATAATAACAATGGAAATGTTAAATAGTGCAAGAATTACCAAAGTGTAACACAGAGACATGAAGCTAGCTCATGGTGTTGTAAAAATGGCCCAATAGACTTGCTAGCTTCAGGAGGCCAAAAACCTTCAATTTGTAAAAAATGCAGTGTTGGTGAAGCATAGTAAAGCAATGTGCAATTGAAGGAGAAGGCATGCCTCTATTTACTTTCTCTTCTCTGCACTGTGTTGCTGTCATCCGTATGTTTATTCACTGCTCACTTGGACCTTGTGCAAGATATTCCTTTCTCCAAGATATTTAAAAAATATACCTCTGCAATAGATATTGTTGTTGTCTCATCCAGTTTGCTTTCACTAGGCCAATGCACTCATCCCTTTGGCCCAGTGAGAGCTGGTGTGCCTGGATATAACACCCACCTCTACCTCCACTCACTTTAGTGGGCAGTAGCAGTGATTCAATAATATGACAGTACAAAGAACTGGTCCCTTGTGTCAAAGCACAACCATCTAGGTTTAATATATACTCCTGAGTGCCCAGTGGGGTCAGGCTGAAGTGAAGCTCCAGCCAAGACGCATCCTTGTTTATCCTTTCCTGCCCTATCCAACTTCACACACTCCACCTCCTAAATACTATAAATCACTTTCATGAGAATCCTTGTCTTAGGGTTTGCTTTTAGGCAACTCTTCTTGACACACTCTTTTAGATTTTTATCTTTAGATATGAAAGTCTGTAGGTGTTTACATGTCAAAATTGTTTGAGTAGTAGCTATTCCTTTAAGAATTCTCTTTGACTTTACAGGAATTCAAAATGTTTGTTACATGAAATGGTGATGATGTGAATACTTAAGAAGGAAAATTCCAGGAATTATATTTGTCATTCAGCTAGAAGCCTTGTTGAGTTTTTACTACTGCTACATAGGCAGGCATGAAAGTCCGGCTTTTGGATACTTAGAAAGAGACTCTACAGAAACCCCATAACTGTTTCTTAGCTTGTTGTTGCAGTTTGAATTAAGACAAGTTATATAATTACCTTGAAAACCGAATAAAATTAATTATCAAAGAGCACAAAATACAGACAAATACTTAAAAGAAAGACAGTGCAATTCAATTTATGACATTTTGAATAAACCTAATGCATAAATAATTCTTCAACAACCCAATTTGTTTCTTCTAATAGAAAAAATATTTGTTTCTTTCTTAATAGAAAAAATATTTAGACACAGGTTAGTATTTTTTCTGTTTATAACTCATTTTCAGAGTCTATTTTATCCTTTTAGAGATTTCTGTTAAATTCGAGTGTGACACTAATTTGTCCTCAGCTCTTTCCTAGTTGTGCATAGGTATGGGTGGACCATCATGTATCTGCAAGCATGCAGTGTGACCACCGATCATCACACAGCCATGAGTAGAAACAGCCAGTACCGCAGTTCTGCTGAAAAACAACTGAAAACCACTGTCCTATCCATTTATATATATAGTAGATATACTATTATCCTATATCTTATAGATAGTATAGATTTTTCACTAACTTGTAATCTTTCTTTAAAATCATTAGAAAACACTCTAAGGTAAACACCTAAAGGAAAATTTCTTGTTGAGGAATGGGGACAGGATTCGCCTATTTATAAATGTGCTGAAAAACTGACTAGCTATAGTAAGAAAGCTGAAACTGGGGATCCCTTCCCTTCAAACTTATATCAAAAATTTAAATCAAGATGATTAAAGATTTAAATGTCAGACCTAAAACCATAAATAACCCTAGAAAAAACCTAGGCAGATACCCTTCAGGACATAGCATAGGGCAAGGATTTCATGTCTAAAACACCAAAAGCAATGACCAACCAAAAGCAAAATTTGAGAAATGGAATCTAATAAACTAAACAACCTGCTGCACAGCAAAATGAAACTACATCAGAGATGAACAGGCAACCTACAGAACTGGAGAAAATTTTTGTAAACTTTACCCATCTGACAAAGGACTAACATCCAGAATCCTACAAATAACTAAACAAATTTACAAGAAAAAATCAAACAACCCCATCCAAAAAGTAGGCAAAGGATATGGACAGATACTTCTCGAAAAGAAGACATTTATGCCAGCCAACAGACACATGAAAAATGGCTCATCATCACTGGCCATAAAAGAAATGGCCAAATCAAAACCACCATGAGATATCATCTCACACCAGTTAGAATGGCACCGTCACTAAAAAGTCAGGAAACAACAGGTGCTGAAGATGTGGAAGAAAAAGGAACACTTTTATACGTTGGTGGGACTGTAAACTAATTCATCCATTGTGAAAGACAGTGTGGCAATTCCTCAAGGATCTTAGAACTAGAAATGCCATTTGACCCAGCCATCCCATTACTGGATATAGTATCAAAGGATTATAAATCATGCCTTACTATAAAGATCACATCCACACAAATGGTTATTGTGGCACTATTCCACAATAGCAAGATTGGAACACACCCAAATGTCCATCCAAGTGAAGACGGATTAAGAAAATGTGGCACATATACACATGGGAAATACTATGCAGCCATAAAAAAGGGATGGTTCACTGTCCCTTGTAGGACTGATGAAGCTAGAAACCACCGGTCTGAGCAAACTAATCACAAGGACAGAAAACAAACACCACATGTTCCTCACTCATAGTGGAATTGAACAAATGAGAACACTTGGACACAGGGGGGAACAATCACGCACCGGGGCCTGTCATGTGGGGGGACGGGGGAGGATAGCATTAGAATATACCTAATGTAAATGACAAGTTAATGGGTGCAGCACACCAACATGGCACATGTACAACATGTATACATGTATATTCATCAAATCTGCACGTTATGCACATGTACCCTAGAACTTAAAGTCTAATTTAAAAATAAATAAATAAATAAAAAGAAAATTTCTTGTTGAGGCAAATATGTCATTTTTTAAAAGAGAAAATAGTAACATTAGTCCTTTACATAAATCCCAATTTTATTGTATCAGGTTTGTTTAAGAAAGGAAACCTTTTATTAATTTATACAAGTACGTAATATAAATAATGAATCAGGGAATACACTTTAAATCATATCTGTGGTCTTGAGTTGGCCTTAATTTTCCTTTACTTGCCAATATGTAAATCTTCAGGATAAGACTGTATGTATGATTTAGACTTGGAAACAATATTCAAGTACAAATTAGAAATTTTATCGATCTCACTGTGACACATTCTTTGTCTCCATATACCACTTGGTCACCCAAGTATGACACTTGGAAATGAATTTTCACTTTATCTTCCCTTTCTCTGTCATCTTTACCTTATACCATATTATTTGTCACTACGTTCAGCTGATTCTAATATCTAAACATTTCCCTGATCTTTATTTATTTGTCTAAAATATAAATGTGAATATGCCACTGATTTCCTTAAGACGCATAAAGGACTCCATTCATTCAGGATTTATTAAACACCAGACTCCTTGTGTGGCTATAAGACCCTTCACAGTTCTTTCTGCCATTCGCCTATGTTTCTGCTCTGTTCCAGGTTAACAGCCTTTTCGTTCATGAGGACTGTCATGCTTTCTTATTCCTCTCGACTTTAGCTCATTGAGTTGTGTCTGGCTGGCTGCAATTTCTTTCTTTTATTTCTACACCAAGAGAGGCACTGCTTATCAATCATGGCACTATTTAAAGGTTAACTCCTGAGTGCATTCTCTGTCATCTCTGGGCTTAGTTAGGGGTTTCTTTATGTTTTCTTTGCACATTGTGAATACATCTCTTGTAGCACAGGATTATGAGTTCCTTTAGGATCTAGTCTGTGTTCTCTTTATCTTTTATTACCAGCATCTAGCCTAGCCAATTGCTCATCACACAACACTCAATAAATTGTGACTTTTGCGTGAGTGAATAATTATATGTTTATAGTCTACTTTATCAGTAGTGTTATTTTTTTAGATTGAGTGTCGCTCTGTCACCCAGGCTGGAGTGCAGTGGCACAATCTCGACTCACTGCAACCTCTGCCTCCTGGGTTCAAGCAATTCTTCTGCCTCAGTCTCCTGAGTAGCTGGAATTATAGGCATGAGCCACCATGCCCGGTTATTTTTTGTATTTTTAGTAGAGATGGGGTTTCAGCATGTTGACCAGGCTGGTCTCGAACTCCTGACCTCGTGATCCGCCCACCTTGGCCTCCCAAAGAGCTGGGATTACAGGTGTGAGCCACCATGCGTGGCCTAGTCTACTTTAAATTACTAAACTGTTTCACTGACTCTAATTTTTTTTAGCACTTTGAAAAATAGACTTCTCAGTCACCTATAATTTACTATAGGTTCTTACAATATAAGACATGGTAAGCACTAAATAATCAATAAATATTTTTGTAATAAATGAATGATTTGATTGACGCAGTTCTGAAACCCTGCAAGGAAAGTCTGTTAGATTTCTTTTTTGTAACTATCTCATTGTATCATAACTTTTAAGAATCCTACACAGTTTTTTGCAAAACTCAGTTTTACTGATTTCATTACTGTTTCTTTTGAATGTTAAATATGGACCTCAAACAAATATGCTATTATAATGACAAAATCTGAACCTATTCCCTGCCTTTTTTAGTTTGTACCTCTTTCAAATAATATCTTTAAAGTCAGAACATAACATGTTTAGATGTCATTTTTTCATGCACTATTGTGTTCACAGTAAAATTGTGAGGTACAGAAATTTTCCATATACCCCTTGCTCCTATACATGCATAACTTCTTCCATTACCAACACCCCTCACTAAAGTGGTATATTTGAGGGTACAACATTCTTTATCTAGACTTGAAGTAATCATAGGTATTGTCACAATAATTATTGCAATGTGTATATTTATTTAGATAAATATCCTCTAAATAGGCAAACTATGCCCAATACTACCAAATACTACTAATAATAGCATTGTGTAATACCCCATCCAAAAGAAAAAGACAAATAAGAAAATATAACAGTTTATATTCAAGAGACTCTTTGCTGAAGACAATGTCATGACAACATTTGGTGTTTCTTTCGTATGTTAACATTTACCTGTTGTTTGCAATGTTCTCGGACAGATACCATGGTGGTTTTAAAGATAAGGGTTTAATCTCTGACTTAAAGAGTTACCAATGCTTTAGGAAAATTTGGATGGGATGGTAACTGTAATGAAAAACTATGTGTGTTATAAATGTATTAGCGGTCAAGGACAATGGGCATTGGGAGGAAATAAATCAATTCTGGTTATAGAAAATCACAGAGCCAATGAAATACGATCATATCTTAAAAATGAAGAGGATTTCAACATTAGGAAATGAACAAGTTTGCATAACTGAAAGTATATCAGGAGGGAGAGTAGAGAAGGGAAATCACTTATGCTAATGTATAGGGGTTCTTGTCTCCATTATCCCCAAATCACCACCCAGACTAGGTACATCTTCCTCCATTTCTGACTCTCATCCTCTAAGAGAAGTTCTGTTTTTTCACAGACTAAGCACTGAAGGACATCAGACAAGAAAAAGTTCTTACCATTATGTAGCTTTGTTTACATAAAGAAGCTACATGGTAAGAAGCTGAGAAACAATGAGGAATGGAGAGAGAAAAAGGCATGCTTCAGGAGTTAAAGCAGAGAGGGTTGTTGGGGATTTGGTATGTAGGGAACTCCAGAGCACTGGTGAGCACAAGAGAACTGGGTATTAGTGGGAGAAGTTGAGATGAGTTTCTATGAGTTAGAAATGGGATTTCCTTTAATGTTCCTAAAGAGAGGAAAGCAGAGTGGATTTCCATGACCATGTGGCTGCTGGAGTGAGTTTCCATAGATATGACTTGAGAGGCTTTTGCATGAGGACCTGATTTTTATTGGGTTTATTATCACAGACCTTATCTCAAAGATCTATAGAGAACTCAAACAAATATACTATTATAATGGCAAAATATACTATATAGAGGCACTTGGTATGTTTTAGATGAGGATAGATGGTTACATTTCATTGGAATGATGGGATTATGAAAATGAAAAGTGAAAATCATGCCTGGAAAAGTAGTGCGTTTCATGTGTGCATGTTTGGAGGAGGGGCTGGTCGGCTTGTGATTGCCTTCAGGGTCATGTTATTGAGGTGAGTTTCACTGCAGTGGCAAGTAAAAGACATTAAAGAGCTTTGTGCAGACAGTGAGGTGACCATTGTTATTCCTAGGAACCTTTTATCTGGCAGTTATGTGTATATGAAGGAGAGGAGAGACACTGAAGATAAGAAAGCTAATTACTTTAGGAGGCTATTGAAATATTCTAGTGAAGAAGTGTCCAAAACTTTTTGATTGTCATCTCTCATGAGAGAAATTTGAAGCACACCAGGCACGGTAGCTCATGCCTGTAATCCCAGCACTTTGGGAGGATGAGGGAGGAGGATCACTTGAGGCCAGAAGTTTAAGAACAGTCTGGGTAACATAGTCAGACTCTGTCTCTACAAAAATTTAAATGATTAGGTGGGTGTAGTGTCACATGCCTGCAGTCCCAGCGAGTTGGGAGGCTGAGGCAGGAGGATCATTTGAGCCCAGGAGTTTGAGGCTACAATGAGCTATGGTCACCCCACTGCATTCCAGTCTTAGTGAGACAGCAGGATGTTTTATTTATTTATTTTTTTCTAGAAAAAGAAAAAGAAAAAAGACACCAATTTGGAGCCCACACTACCACACTACCATATTGGATTGTTTGTTTATAATAATCTATCTATCTATCTATCTATCTATCTATCTATCTATCTATCTATCATCTATCTATCTTATGGACATTATAAAACATTTGGCCAGGTGCAGTGGCTCACGTCTGTTATCCCAACACTTTGGGAGGCCAAGGCAGGCAGATCACCTGAGGTCAGGAGTTCAAGACCAGCTGGGCCAACATGGCAAAATCCCATTTCTACTAAAAAAAAACCCTAACAAACAAAAATTAGCCAAGCGTGGTGGTATGTGTCTGTAATCCCAGTTACCCAGGAGGCTGAGGCAGCAGAATCACTGGAACCCCGGAGGCAGAGGCTGCAGTGAGCTGAGATTGCACCACTGCACTCCAGCCTGGGCAACAGAGCAAGATTCCATAAAACAAAACAAAACAAAGCAAAACAAAACAAAAAAATAGAAATATGAATGCCTTAATTTATTGAAATATTACCCTTTTTAGGATATTCTGACCATTTTGAAAACTGCCCATCTAGAGAGAAGGTGACAACCATCTTACTACAATTGTGGAGGTAAAAATAGCCAGGGTTGGGGACAACTGTAAAGGTTGTCACATTTGACCGACGATTTGGGCATAAGGGAGAGAGAGGTGGAATAATGACTCCAACATTTCAGACCTGTTAAAAAACTAGAATAGTAGTTTAAGTAACAGAAATGTGTTGTTGGTGTAAGAATATTGTTTTGAGGGGAATATAGTAAACCGGTTTTTGGCAACGTTAATTCAGATTTCTAGTGAATGGTAAGGCAGAACAATCTGGCAGAAAATTGGAATTTCAGCACTGGAACCTAGGAGTGACATTGTGTGGTTGGAAATTCAAACTGTATATCCTCACATTCAATGTAATATATATAGCTGAAGTAAAGAGTTTAAATAAAGAAAAAATATCTGAGGAAAGAGGACGAATCTCTCAAGTTTGTTTCCATTCATGAAGCAGGTTTAGGTTTAGGGTACTGGGTAAGCAGAAAAGGAATGGTGTAAAAAAACAATGGAGAAAGATACCAGGATAAGATCGATTTTTTTTTTTTTTGAGACAGAGTCTCACTCTGTTGCCCAGGCTGGAGTGCAGTGACACGATCTCATCTCACTGCAACCTCTGCCTCCTGGGTTCAAGCAGTTCAAGCAATTCTCCTGCCTTAGCCTCCCTAGTAGCTGGGATTACAGACATGTGCCACCACGCCCGGCTAATTTTTGGATTTTTAGTAGAGATGAGGTTCACCATATTGGTTAAGCTGGTCTCCAACTCCTGACCTTGTGATCCACCTGCCTCGACTGCCCAAAGTGTTGAGATTACAGGTGTGAGCCACCGCGCCCGGCCGAGAAGATAAATCTTTAATAAACTCTAGTGTGTTCAGTAATATCAATGGTTGCAGGGCAACTTATGAACAAAAACTGGGAAGTCTATTGGACTAGCAATTAAAAGCCAGATTCTTTGGGGTGATTAAAAAGCTACTATCTTTTGTAAATCTTAGAGAATAGATATATCAAAAGTCTAAAGATGGTACTGACTTAATTTTTTTTTTTTTTTTTTTTTTTTTTTTTTTTTTTTTTTTTTTTTTGAGACGGAGTCTCGCTCTGTCGCCCAGGCTGGAGTGCAGTGGCCAGATCTCAGCTCACTGCAAGCTCCGCCTCCCGGGTTTACGCCATTCTCCTGCCTCAGCCTCCAGAGTAGCTGGGACTACAGGCGCCCGCCACCTCGCTCGGCTAGTTTTTTGTATTTTTAGTAGAGACGGGGTTTCACCATGTTACCCAGGATGGTCTCGATCTCCTGACCTCGTGATCCACCCGTCTCGAAAAGAAAAAAAAATTAAATGTAGACTTGAATGAGACATATTTCTAGAAAACTAGTTTTATTTTAAAGTTAATATTTGTACATGTCAACTTCAATTAGGAGACAATATTTAAGTATTTTCAAAATGTAAGTAAAACTAAAAGCCAGTTATGTCATTCTAACATAACTTTTACTTTCATTGTTCTTTTATTTAAATATACATTTTCATAAACAATTTTGTTAAACTAATACAAAATGCACTTACAAATTTACATATTTATTAACGTTGTGTTTGATTTTGTATTTTTTATTAATAATTTTATGTTTTGATAGTCATTATAGTTATTATTTTAATGGATGTATGATACTTCATCTCAAAAGATATTACAATTTCTTTTGGTTCTTGAGGTGATTTTCTACATAGAAGAGTGAAGGACCATCAGTCAAGAGGGACTGTAGAAGGGAAATATGAATTTTCCTTATTTTCTTTGAATACATTGAGACTTGGTTTTTACCTCACATTTACAGTATTTGTTTTCTCTGTTGGGAGTTGTTTATTTTCTATTTGCGGTGGATGAAATAACATTTTACCCTGAAGTCCATGATTTACTCCTATACTTGATTAAAATACTGCATTTAGAACTTTATAATCATATGCTGAAATTTTGTTTGAAAACAAGATGCATCTCAAAAAGAAATTTTAACACATTTAAAGATGTTTTCTCATCTAACAAGTTTTTGCATAGGTAGAAAATTATGTCATGTTAGTGTTCTTTATGCTGTTTGATTTTGAGATGGATATCAAATAGTATGCCTAGAAACAAAATTTTGTAGATTCTTAAAACCGTGGTAAAACTTTCAAAGTCATTCAATTTTTCTGACTTAGAAATGAGTCATTTGAGAATCTAGTACCAATGGAAATCAACAGAGGAGAGTGTCTCCACTGAAGTATTGACAAATCTCCATTCAAGATATTGGTGAAAGTATATAATATTTTGCATCAAAATTTTAGCTTGTAATAATTTTGATTAGTATATCAAATTGACCACACTGATGGAGTAAATCATCAAACTACTCATATAGGATGTAGTCATTTCAGATCACCTAATAATTATAGTCATCTCTCTGTATACTTGGGGATTGGTCCAAGACCTCCACATATGCCAAAACCAACACATATTCAAGTCCCAAAGTCAGTCCTGTGGAGCCCATGTACATGTAAGGTCAGCCCTCACTATAGGTGGGTTTCCCATACATAGATCCAGTACATACATTTTTGATCCACTTTGGTTGAAAAAAAAAAATCCATATAAATGTGGACCCATGCAGTTCAAACCTGTGTTGTTCAAAGATCAACTGCACTTTACCCTCAGGAAAATGAAAAAATCTTCTTTGTTATAGCTAGAACCCATTTCCTCTTTTTTGATCTTCAGGAAGTAACTTTCCCAGTTTATTGATGTGTATTGTATGTAACAAAACTACCACATTTACTCTAGTAAAGCAGAGATCACATCTACAACTTGTCTTCAGTCCATCACCTCTGTCCTTTAGTTACAGAGGCAGTATAATCAGGTAGTATGTTATTCTTCGAGTAAGCATTGTGTGTGTATGCATGTGTGTCTTTATGAGTACATAAACCATTTAAATGTAGGTATTATAGAATGCAATGAATCTATAGTTTCTGTATTCAAAAGACTTAGAAGTTCATTTGGTGATAATGAAAGGTGAAGCTGGCTGGGCTTCTGGGTCTGGTAGGGACTTAGAGAACTTTTCTGTCTAACTAAAGCTTTGTAAACGCACCAATCAGCACTTTGTAAAAACGCACCAATCAGTGCTCTGTGTCTAGCTAAAGGTTTGTAAATGCACCAATCAGCACTCTGTAAAATGGACCAATCAGCAGGACATGGGCAAGTCCAAATGAGGGAATAAAAACTGGTCACCCAAGCCAGCAGAGGCAACCCGTTTGGGTCCCGTTCAACACTGTGGAAGCTTTGTTCTTTGGCCCTTCGCAATAAATCTTGCTGCTGCTCACTCTTTGGGTCTTCACTATCTTTATGAGCTGTAACACTGACCGCAAAAGTCTGTGGCTTCACTCGTGAAGTCAGCGAGACCACAAACCCACCGGGAAGAACAAATAACTCTAGACGTATCACCTTTATGAGCTGTAACACTCACTGTGAAGGTCTGCTGCTTGACTCCTAAGGTCAGCGAGGCCACAAACCCACTGGGAGGAATGAACAACGCTCGATGCGCCACCTTTAAGAGCTGTAACAGTCACGGCAAAGGTCTGTGGCTGCACTCCGGAAGTCAGCAAGACCACGAACCCACTAGAAGGAAGAAGCTCCTGGCACATGTGAACATCTGAAGGAACAAACTCTGGACACACCATCTTTAAGAATTGTAGCACTCACAGTGAGAGTCCACGGATTCATTCTTGAAGTCAGCAAGATGAAGAACCCACTGGAAGGAACCAATTCTGGACAAAATAAGATACCGAGACATAAAGAACTACTTGGTACAAACTACACAATCAGGTACAAACCATATAAATGCTTGTGGTATTAAACAGTACAAGGTGGCTTGGAGATCAAGGGAAGGCTTTGCAGAGGTGAGTGTGGTGCTAGTTCTGGAAAGGATGTTATTATTTACACATAAATACACAGAAAACAGGAACAGAGGGAGATAAAGAAAACAGAAGAGAGAGGTATCTTCTGCCTCTCACCTGGGTGAATAGGCTGGCGATGAGCATTTTTACATATCTACCGTTTCCAGATTCTATGTCTCATGCTTTATAGATTTTTATTGATTAAGCATGAAGCAAATAAGATTAAGCATGAGGCAAATAAGAGGTTAATGTGTCTTTTTTTTTTTTTTTTTCTTTTTAGACAGGGTCTCCTCTGTTGCCCTGAGTAGCTGAGACTATAAGCGCCTGCCACCACACGTGGCTAATTTTGTTGTATATTTTTTGTAGAGGCAGGGTTTCACCATGGGGACCAGGCTGGTATTGAACTCCTGGGCTGAAGTGATCCTCCTACTTCAGTCTTCCAAAGTGGTGAATGTGTATTTAATAAATTATGCTGATGCTTTCCCACTCAGAGTCTTAGTTATCTTTGTTTTTCAAGTACCTTGCAGATTGACTTTTCTTGTCATCTTTAGCACAAACAAGTAGGATCATATGTTTGAAACTCTTCGACACTCCTTTGGGATTCAGATTCTCTACAGACTTACTAGTGATTCCATAAAATGTCTAAATACTTTTCTCTAATTCCTTCTTACATAAACATGCTTTTATATAAACAAGTTTTGTAAAATAACCATGTCTGGAAATAATACATTAATAATGTTCCCCTTTTCACTGATGAGAAATGGGAGACACAGGAAAGACATCTAAACTATGCAGTGAAACAGTGGTAAAGTCTATACTAATACTCAAAAACTGTCCAAAAATTCTATTTAAAAAATGTTAAGTGCTTTTAGATTCATGGTTCTGATAACGGGAGGCAGGGAAGTGTTGGGAGGAGAAAAGCAGGTTCCCTAGCATGGACTCCATCCTTGGGCCTGTGCCCACAGTCCTAGGTGAGGACAGGCACTCCTGTTTCCATGCCCAAATGTTGCATTTCCCAAGACCACCCTGTTCTGCCATGCCCCTATCCTGTGCCCATAAAAACTCCAAGATTCTATTGGACACAGACACAAGCAGCTGGATGTCAAGAGGAACACACTGGCAGAAGAACACGCTGGCAGACACCACAGACCATCTAGGGCTGGATGTCGCTGAGTTCGGCCGAGGGCTGTGGGAGGAGAGCCTGGCAGCTGAGTTGCCCAAACCCAGGGGAAGACCGCCTTCCTGCTGGCCTCCCCATCCATCTGCTGAGAGCTACTTCCACCACTCAATAAAATTTTGAACTCATTCTCTAAGCCCATGTGTGAGCCGATTTTTCCAGTACACTAAGGCAAGAATCTGGACACAGAAAGCCGTCTTTCCTTGCAAGAAGGCAGAGGGTCTAAGAGAGCTGATTAACACATGCCACCAGCAGATGGCAAAACTGAAAGAGCGTACTGTAACACACGCCCACTGGGACTGCGGAAGCTATAGACGCTCAACCCTAGACACTATTGTGGGGTTGGAGCCCATGCTCCCCATGATCTCCCCATATGCATGCTCTCCCTTGTGGTATGCGCAGTGGTGCACTCAAAAAGGGAGCCATACTCCCAACGCAGCACCTGCGAGGGGAATCAGGGAATTTTTTCCATTTCACCTGGGGGGCTCATCTGGGATCCTCGAAGGTGACTGTGAATGCAAAACTGTCAGATCTGTCTCTTTTCCAAAACCCTACCATCTCTTTCGTGCAAGTGGTAGGCTCTATTTACCTTCACGGAGTTTTAAACTGCCCTAACCGAGCTGGTCAAAACACCCAGACTTCATCTATGTTCTCTCTCCTATGGTTTGAAATAGCTCTTATCTCTTCTTTTATAATGTTAAAGTTTTGCTACAGGCTGCCACCATGTTACTAATTAAAGGAGTGTTTGGCTCAGCCATCAAAGGTGCAAATCAGACCAATTGTTCCTAGAGGTGCCATCTTCACTTCCACCCCAACAGCTGCAGACCCACGCAGCTCAAGGCAGCTCCCCTTACCTTCTCCCCTCCCAGCTCGGGTGCCTGAGCACAGCCACAAGGGATTAGGGGGCAGGAGAAAACCATGGCGGTGGCCAGGAACCCACAGGGCACTTCTCGCCCACTGTGCCAACAGAGCATTTCTACCCTGGCGGAGGAATTCAACCTGGTCTGAACTGGGGAAGGATGCAGGCGTAAAGCGACCCACTTGCACTGAACAAGGGATTCTTCTCCTAGGACCTTCCTTTTTGCCCCTTATACGTTTTTCTCTTTTTCCCTTTTGTGTGAGAGGACTGACCCCTCCCAGCACTCTGTTTTTCATAGGGAAGTTGGTGGAGAAACAGTCCTTCTGGCTGATAACTGCACATTTGGCCGGGCTCATTTGAAACACTCTAAACAGATACAAACAGCCTCTGAAATACCTTTTCAGTCCCAAACTCGATTCGAAGCTTCAGGCTGTGACCCAGGAAAGAAAAACCCCACGGCATAAACAGGCCCAGGGAACTTAAAGGTTGTTGGCAGCAGGAAAAAATGGAGGCATAGGTGATGGCGGTTAATTCCTATTATCTAGGTTTTCCCTGCTTCGTGGGCACATACCTCATGGGTACCTATGACCGGCACCTGTCAAGGTCACCAGGACTCAGGGATAAGAGGTGGAAGAGAAGGGACAATGCCTACTTTGCTTTCTCTCACACTCCGTGTTTTTGCTAACAGAAGGAAGGGAATGAGAGGCACCTCTGTTCCCTGTCTTTCAGAATGGGCAACTGGCTCTCCTCACCAGCCCCAACTAATATTCCTCTCGAGTGTATCCTGAACTATTGGGACTGCTTTGACCCTCGGAATCTGTAGGAAAAATGATTCATAGTCCTCTGAACAAAGGTTTGACCAAATTATGGTTTATAGCAAGGACAGACTTGGCCTCAGGAAGGAACCATTCATTTCAATATTATCCAGCAGTTGGAACTTCTCTGTAGACGTGAGGACAGATGGTCTGAGGCCCCAAATGTGCAGACTTTCTATACTTTGCAAGGCAATCCAGACCTTTGCTGATAGTGTGGAATTGATCCTGCCCTCCTGTTTGCCATCTCAGGAAAGACTGCAAGGGGTAAGCCTGGGCAATTAAAGAGTTCTGGAGGCACTCCTAGCAGAAGAAGGAGCTCCCTCAAGCCCTGCTCCTCGGGGTCCACCTCAATCTCTCTATTCAGCTTCAGTGTCTCACTCACCTCCTCCTAAAAATCCTCACCCTGAATAAGCCCCAGTCTCACTCTTACCCCTTCAACAAATGCTCAGTGAATTTGGACCCAGTAAGGTCCAGGTCCCCTTCTTCCTACAGGAGTTAAAGCAAATTAAGGGGGATGTTGGCAAGTTTTTGGATGACCCTGATAGATATATAGAGGCTTTCCAGAATTTCACCCAAGTATTTGAACTCTCCTGGAGAGACGTTATGTTACTTTTGAATTAGAACCTCACAGACACTGAGAAACAGGCCACTCTGCAAGCAGCAGAGAGATTTGATGATCAGCTTTGCACCACATATAGCATCAGAGAAGGGAGCAAATAGTATCCAATGGGAAGAGAAACAGTACCAGTGAATGACCTTAATGGGAACCCAGTGATGTAGCAGTTAACAGGTGACTGGAAGAGGAGACACTTTCAAGTGTGCGTAATGGAGGGCTTACATAGGACTAAGGACCAAGCTCTCAATTATACTAAGTTGTCTATGATTGACCAGAGATTTGATGAAAATCACACTGCCTTCCTGGAGAGGCTAAAAGAGGACTTGGTAATGCACACCTCTCTATCTCCTGATTCAGTCCAGGGAAAGCTAATCCTATAGGATAAATGTATTACTCAGGCAGCTCCTGACATCAGGAGGAAGCTACAAAACTGGGACCTGGGACCAGATAGCATATTAGAAGACCTCCTGAAAGTGGCCACCTCAGTCTTTTACAATAAAGAAAGGCAAACACAAGAAAGAGGCAAAAGCTTGAATGACCACTGTGCAAGGCCACAAACCCTAGAATTCCCAGTGTACACCTGTTAACTGCTGCAGATGTGGCAAGAACAGTTATCTTTCTTCCAAAGTTTAACCACTCCCATACAAGGTTTAATTAATTAATTTATTATTATTATTATTA
>NW_016805019.1:767652-797279 GCF_001698545.2 Rhinopithecus bieti
CACAAGAAAGAGGCAAAAGCTTGAATGACCACTGTGCAAGGCCACAAACCCTAGAATTCCCAGTGTACACCTGTTAACTGCTGCAGATGTGGCAAGAACAGTTATCTTTCTTCCAAAGTTTAACCACTCCCATACAAGGTTTAATTAATTAATTTATTATTATTATTATTATTATTATTATTGAGACAGAGTCTTGCTTCGTCACCCATGCTGGAGTGCAGTGGTGCAATCTCCACTCGCTGCAAGCTCCGCCTCCCGGGTTCATGCCATTCTCCTGCCTCAGCCTCCCGAGTAGCTGGGACTACAGGCTCCCGCCACCTCGCCCGGCTAATTTTTTGTATTTTAGTAGAGACGGGGTTTCACCGTGTTAGCCAGGATGGTCTTGATCTCCTGACCTCATGATCCACCCGCCTCGGCCTCCCAAAGTGCTGGGATTACAGGTGTGAGCCACTGTGCCCGGCCACAAGGTTTAATTTCTTTCACCAGGGTGAAACAGCTCTGGGTTTTGCAACAATAATGTTCTTATTAGTATATTTCACTTCTTATCTCTGCAATCTTTGGCATTAAATTATTTCCTTGTATAATACCCATGTTTAAACCATGAATACTTAACCTTATAAAAATTTATTTTTCTCTCATGTGTAGAAGCCATCAAACTTCAAATGGTCAGGCAACCAGAGCCTCAGATGATGGCTCCCCTTTGCGAGGAACCCTGAGATTAACCTCTGGGAGGAATCTGACTGCCATTTTACCCAAAACAATGCCCCTGTCAGCAGGAAGCAGCTAAGACCAACCATCATCCATATTGTAACGGCAGTTAGATGTACCTCATCATCCATATTGTAACGGTAGTTAGATGTAACGGGAGAGGGACTAGTTAGATGATACGGGAGAGGGAATAGGAAGTGCTGGGAGAAGGGCAGGGTTCCTGGTGAGGGCCTCATCCTTGGGCTTGTGCCCACAGTCCTAGGTGAGGACAGGCACTCCTGTTTTTGTACCCACATGTTGCATTTTCCAAGACAGACCTGGCCTGCCATGCCTCCATCCTGTGCCTATAAAAACCCCAGGACCTTAGCGGGCACAGACACAAGTGACTGGACGTTGAGAGGAACACATCAGCAGAAAAACGCACCGACAGACATGAGCAGACTCTGGCAGGCCATCTACAGTGACACGACGTGGAGTTTGGCCAAGGGTAGTCGGAGGATAGCCTGGCCACTGGGTGGCCCCACCCTAGGGGAAGACTACCTTCCCACTCCATTCCCTTTCCGGCCTCCCATCCATCTGCTGAGAGCTACTTCTGTCATTCAATAAAACCGTGCACTCATTCTCTAGGTCCACATGTGATCCAATTTTTCCAGTATACTAAGGCAAGAACCTGGGATACAGAAAGTCCTCTGTCCTTTAATAAGGCAGAGGGTCTAATAGAGCTGATTAACACATGCCACCTGCAGACAGCAAAACTGAAAGAGTGCACTGTAGCACACACACGCTGGGGCTTTGGGAGCTGTGAGCACTCAACCCTAGATACCGCTGTGGGGTCAGCTCCCCCTATGAGCTGCCTGTTTGTATGCTCCCCCTAGGCATATTAGCAGTGGGGCACACAAGAAGTGAGCCACACCCCATCGCATGCCTTGTGATGGGGATTAGGGAACTTTTCCTCTTTCAGTTTCTGTATTATATTGCGTATTTTCAGAGGCAAAGAACTCCTGACTATTAATTAGTACTATGCTTCATGAACCTTCTGAAGTATGTTGAATGCAAGGCTAGTTAATCATATGACTTTCTTACACGCCCATAGTGTCCCTGATTGTTGAAGCACACATAGTGAAACAGGAACAGACTCCAGTTGCCATTCAGGTGCTGAAACTAGGTAACCCACATTTAATGAACAATAGAGTTGTGCAAAAAAGAAACTTTTTTTTAAAGTTGTTTGTTTCTAACAGTAGATGATACTAAAAAGAGGTGTAGACAACAAAAGGAATCATATGAGAAATACAGAGAATGAGATAATTAGGCAAAATTTCAAGACGTTTCCTGAAAATGTAGATGATGTTCATTTTGCAGGATGAAGGAAAAATGAAGTAATCGTGAAGATTGTCTTTGAGTATTCTTGTATTAATTTCATTGAAGATGGTGACTGATCTCTGTTAGAATTTCGTTTTGCTGTCTTATAGGTAAGGGAGAAAGCACTTCTCTTTTTTTTTTTCTTTTTTTAAGCACAATATAATGTCTCTGCCATTGGGTTAAATATGTCTCTATAATCTAGCCCATAATCTATTAAATTCCCTGGAAAGCAGTTGACAGTCAAGTGTTCAATAATGAGTGATATATCCTGGAACCTGCATAAGTAGGTTTCATTTTGCTTAGTATATATTAGGTTGGTGCAAAATAAATGTAATTTTTTGCATTACTTTTAATGTAAAAAACGCAATTACTTTTGCAACAACCTGATATATAGTTTTCACTTGGTCATTTAGACAAGACATTAAATACTGCTTTTTGTTTTAGAAGTCTTTGCTTTTCAGTCTAGTAGTAAGTTTCTTTCACATTAGCTTTAAAAAAATGAATCTTCGGCCGGGCGCGGTGGCTCAAGCCTGTAATCCCAGCACTTTGGGAGGCCGAGATGGGCGGATCACGAGGTCAGGAGATCGAGACCATCCTGGCGAACACGGTGAAACCCCGTCTCTACTAAAAAATACAAAAAAAAACTAGCCGGGGGAGGTGGCGGGCGCCTGTAGTCCCAGCTACTCACGACGCTGAGGCAGGAGAATGGCGTAAACCCGGGAGGCGGAGCTTGTAGTGAGCTGAGATCCGGCCACTGCACTCCAGCCTGGGCGACAGAGCGAGACTCCGTCTCAAAAAAAAAAAAAAAGAATCTTCATTTCAGTTCTGAACTTTAAATTGTAATTTCAATGACTTTACTATCTGCAATGTTCTCTGTCATTATTACTAAGTAAATCACAAGAACCTTGTTTCCAAAATAATAATTTTGAGAAACAATTTGAGAGTTTATACAGAAATTTCTAAGGTTTGGTAATAAAAAAAAAATTTAAAGCTCCTGGAAGGATTTATATTTACACAGTTTCCAGATACGGAAATAGTAACTTGCTGATGTTTTAATAAAGAAAAATCTTGAATGCCCAACATTGATCAGTGTTCTCTTTATTTTACTTGTACTGAAATGAGAACATTTATTTAAAAATCAGTCGGAACACTCAACTGTCTATTGTTGTGTCCTGTGTAATCTCACATATGTGATTAAATACAAAACCTATGTGTTTATTTGTTCTTTTGGAAACCTATTTAGTTTTCCTTTCGAGACCCCTAAAAATAATAAACTTTTTTATGTTTAACTCATATTTCTTATTCAAAGTATTAACATATTAAAATGCAGACCATCTCAACAAAATTTTTATCTTTTCCTTGTAGTTAATACTTATTATGAAAGTTATAGGTCTGGGATAGAGATAATTATTGAAAAAGTGTCTTTAAATAGAATGCTTTATGCTGTCAAAGTCTTAAATCAACCATGACAACACTGTTCACAGTGACTTGTTTCTTTATTACCCCAAGGCTTACTGGTTGATTTTTGACCATTCTAGCACCTTTGCATATGAACACATTTCCATTTGATTTCTGCTGTTAAATGTCTATTTAGACTGCAGTTCTTGCGATTTTATAAGATGATTTCCTGGATGATTTCTTCATTTTCTTGACATTACAGGTACCATATTCAGCTATTTTACTTTTCTCTGTAGCTTCCTTGTGGGTCGTTGGAGACAGGGGTGGTAAAGAGAATTTCCCACCTTTGAGGTCTCACTTTTCATGGTTAGTGTAATTGTATTTTCTCAAGCAACAGTTTCACTGACAGTGACATGTTTCTTCTTAGTTCGTTGTTATTTATGTCTTTTCAAATTCCCAGGAAGTGCAATTTCTAAAGCATGGTCACTAAGTAGGTTACTACTGTTCTTAAAGTGGAAATTACATTAGTGGAGCAGAAAGTCAGACTTTTCTTGTAGTTCCTACCTCTTAATTCATTTTGATTCAAAAAAACATTTAGCAAATACATAGTTCCAGGTCTTCATAATCCAGAGATGAGCAAGATCACTTCAGTGTCAAAGCCATAGCCCTTGGTCAGCAGAAGACAAGTTAGAGGCTGATGACTGACTTTCTGATTCACAGTTGTTGAAGCATCTCCACACTGACCATAACCCTCTAGGAAAATTAGTTGGTATATATTTTGCTTAATTTTCAAAGAAGTATATGTGTAATTAATTTTTTTTAGGTTTTTGATTGGATGAATGAAGAGATAAAGCCAAAATATTATTCTATCTTTTAGGATAACCTGCTAGTAATATCCTTAACTTTTATATGTGATTTGGATCTGGGGGCTTGAACATAGTAGATTTGCAAAGTTATTTCTTGAATCATTCTGTTGATAAATGGAATAAAAATCTAAGAAAGCTGTGAATGAGTATGACCAAAAGATTTTTCTATTTTGAAAGATAAAATCATGACACTATAGAGAAAGAATAACATAGTTAAAAAAAAAAAAAAAAAGACCAGTGAAAATGGAATGTAATTATGTGTTATGTTGTGAATTGTTATTCCTGATACATGAAGTGTGCACACCAATTCAAACTGAAGGTCCAGCTTGTGAAGGTCTTGACCTAATAACATCAAAAGCTATATGTCAGTTACATTCTTCCTTTCTGCTCCATTCGTTCTTGTTTACTATTCTCTGCAGATTTGTTTTTAAATGTGTTTCACACGTTTCTGAATAAGAGAATGTAATCTAGTGATGGTTAATTTTGTATGTCAATTTAACTGGGCCATGAGATGCCCAGATATTGGGTTAAACATCATGCTGAGTGTGCCTGTGAGAGTGTTTTAGGATGAGACCAACATTTGAATTAGCAGGCCAAGGAAAACAGACTGCCCTCCCTGTGAAACTAGGGTGGGCTTCATCCAGTCAATGGAAGGCCTGAATAGAGCAAAATGACTGACACTGCCAGGTAAGAGAAATTTCCTCTCCTCTGACTGCCTTTGAGCTGAGACTTTGATCTTTTACTGCTTTCAGACTTCGACTTGGACTGGAACTTACTTTACCAGATCTCATGGTTCTCAGGCCTTCAGACTCAGGTTGGAACTATGCTATCAGCTTTCGTGGGTCTCCAGCTTGCTGGCTACAGAATCTATGACTTCTTAGCCTTTGTAATTGTGTAAGCCAATTTTTTATGACAAATCTCTATTTATCTAGAAACAATAAATATATATCTAAAAGACATGAAGTCTTGTGCTTCATAATGACATCGCAATGAGGGACGGCATATACAATGGTGGTCTTGTAAGATTATGATGGAGCTGAAAAATTCCTATCACCTAGTGACATCATAGCTGTCGTCATAGGGCAGTTACTTTATTTAAAAAATAAGTTTAGTATAGCCTAAATATAAAGTGTTTATAAAGTTTACAGTAGTACAAAGTAATGTCCTAGGCCTTTACATTCACTCACCATTCACTCACTGACTTTCAGTCCTGCAAGCTACATTCATGGTAGGTGCCCTATACAGGTGTACTTAAAAAAATCTTTTATACCATATTTTATTGTACTTTTCCTTTGTTTAGATATACAAATACTTACCATTATGTTAGAATTGACTGCAGTATCTAGTACAGTAACATGCTGCTTGAGTTTGTGGCCTAGGGACAATAAGCTATACCATATGGTCAAAGTGTGTAGTAGGCTACACTGTCTAGGTTTGTGTGAGTGCACTCTATGATGTTTGCACGATGACAAATGATGCATTTCTCAGAATGTATCTTCATTCAGTGATACATTACTGTATATCTATCTAGATAAATATATTTATGAAATATATATTCTATTATAAATACACAGTTATGTAGTTTAAAGAACTATTGGTTCTTTCTCTGGAGAACCCAGACTAATATATAATTATTTTCTTTAGAATCTGTTCAGAATCAGTTAGTCACTGTTCAGCTTGGGTAAATCCAAATTCAAACTCTTCCCTCTCTCTACATCTATTATTATTCCCTTCATCTCCAGGTTTCCCTCCGTATAAAACAGTCAAATGTCAAGAGAATGGTTAAAGATGTACAACATCTTCATGGGCAGTCACACCCTTCATCTATATTCCAACCTATTTTCAATTATCACTGTAACATTGCTGTTAGCATTAAGAGTATAGACAGGTAAATGTATTTTTACCTTTTCTTTTTCTAAAGTTGTCATTTAAGATGAATATATAAACATATTCAGAAGATAGATATATTATCTATCGTCCATAGGTAATGAGGATCAACTGTATATTGTGAATTTACCTACTCACTGAAATTTATTTGGAACCCCAGAATCAATGCTTGGTTATCTGCAGACATGCATGTATATGTAAAGAGTGGCAAAAAATTTGAGTCACCCAAAGCACATGTTTCCAGCTGAAGGTGAACAAAGAGACACTTTGCCTTCCTGTTTCTGTTCCCCTATGATAAACAAGTGGGTGTTTTGTTAGTTTATTTAGTGTGTATGTGTGTGTGGTTTTTGTTTGTTTGTTTGTTTGTTTTTTGCATTTTCTTCATCATTTTTTTTTGTTGTTGTTTAATGGTCCCCAAGCATAGTTCTGAAGTGCTGTCTAGTGTTTCTAAGTGCAAAAGACTGGGACGTGCCTTATGGAGAATGTAGGTGTGCTAGATAAATTTCATTCAGACATTAATTATAGTGCTTGGCCATAAGTTCAATGTTACTGAATCAACAATATATACTGAATGTGATTTTAAACAGAATATACATAAAGCAAAATTCTATATTGGTCAGTTGATAAAAATGTGACCACAGGCTCACTTGAACCTAACTCTGCATTTCCCATGGAAACAATGGTTCAGTATTCATTAATTCAGTATTTGTCATAATTTTATATAACCACAACATACATAATTACCATGAATAACAAGAATCAACTGTATGTGGTATGAGTAAGAAGAGAGAGTGTTAATTTTTCTCCAGGCTCTTGTTGCATGTTCTTAAGTTTGTTATCTTGATTTAACTTCTAGGCTACAGTTTTCCAACTGTTTAATAAGAATGATAATTCCAGAGCCACAGTCTGAAAGTGTTGTTTTCAAGATTGAATAAAGTAATATCTATAACATTGCTTTGTAAACTGAAATGATGCAACAGGAGCAGACAGCATTATTTATTTAAAGGGAAGAAAATATGCCAGAGATTTTATAATTATTAATGTTTACCACCATTTAGTAAGAGTATTCAGCTCTTTCTTGATTTAGTAAGATGACAAATCACATGTTAATCTGTTAAATAATTTACATCTGAAATTCAAAGTTCATTTTTAGTAGGAGCATTGTCTCTTCTTTTATCTATGTTTCCCAACTTGTTAAAATATATTACATTGTGTAGGAGCAAAACTGAATATCAAAGAATACTGTAGACCTCATGTATTTGTGTCTTTTGTTTTCTCTGGGGTAGCTCTGCTTAATTTACTAACACATAAATCTTTCCTACTCTTAGTGCTGGAAAGTCAATTTAGCTGAGGAAGAATGAAGCTGAATTCGGTTCTGCCTCATGCATCACCAACAAATTGCTAGGCCAGTTAAGTTTTGATTGCAGAGTATTTATTTTTGGTGACAGATGTTGCTGATGTAAGAATCTAGATGATCACAGCTTGAATTAGCCCGGGTTGAGGTTGAAAAAAATTGAAATGGAAAGTGTTAATGGAAGTAAATATTGCAACATCAGGATGATATTTTTAGTATTATATTTCTGATGATATTTTTGTGGTAAATAGAGTGTGACTACATTTGCATGCAGGCAATGAATTTTGGCAGAAAGATGGACATGGCCTTTTATGACATCACATTCTTAAGGTGACAGTTTGGTTATGGAACCTAAGAGAGTTAAATTTGCTACATTCTAATTACTTGTTTGGATCAAAGCAGGTTCCATAGTGGAGACTAGTGACTAGAAATCATGTGATTTTGGAGAAGATTACCATACACCTGTGTTATGTCTATCACATCTCATATCATATCATAATAGTTTCTTTACCTTTGTTTTCAAGTTGTCCAGAAATGACTATGAACATCTTTGCATGTCATAGATTTTCAGTGACTGTTAGATGAAAATTAGCTATATAGGACATAATTCTCCTATCTCCACACTGAATGCATGCAGACTTTCACAGGAGAGGAAAAGAATCATTGGGATTCTTGTCTCCTTGGCAAGATCATGCATAGGTTTTTGCATAAAGATTTTTGTGGCCCCCACATGAATCACTAATGGCGACATGTCAGGTAAGTGTCACAGGGAGGTCACTGAGAAGGCCATAGCAGTAATTCTTTCACTACAACCCACCTTTCCTCTTTGAAAACAGCCAAAAGCTGCTGACCCAATGGGTTTTTCATTCCTGCTGTGAAGTTGTTGAACATATAAAAAGACCATTAGAAATCCTGATTTTTTTCTCAGTGCAGTGGTGAGAAAAGGAATGATTCCTATTGATGCAGGATGTTTTCTTGACCCCTTTGTGGAATATTGGGGAACCAGCCCCAGTATTTCAACAGAGGTTCTTTTCTATTTTCCCTAAGTGTTGACCAGTCTGAGAAATAAAGGGAAAGGGTACAAAAGAGAGAAATTTTAAAGCTGGGTGTCTAGGGGAGACATCTCATGTCGGCAGGTTCCGTGATGTCCCCTGAGCCACAAAACCAGCAAGTTTTTATTACCAATTTTCAAAGGGGAGACACTGTACCAATAGGGTGTGGGACACAGAGATCACATGCTTCAAGGGCAACAAAAGATCACAAGGCAGAAGGTCAGGGTGAGATCACAAGGTCAGGGCAAAACTAGAATTACTAATGAAGTTCCATGTCCCGCTGTGCATGCATTCTCATTGATAAACATCTTCACAGGGCTCAAGATCAGAGAACCAGTCTGACTCAAATTTGCCAGGCTGGAATTTCCTAATCCTAGCAAGCCTGAGGGTGCTGCGGGAGACCAGGGAGTGTTTCATCCCTTATCTGCAACTGCATAAGAGTGACACCCCCAGAGCGTCCATTTTAGAGGCCCCCCCCAAGCCTGGGGAATGCATTCTTTACCCAGGGCTGTTAATTATTAATATTCCTTACTGGGGAAAGAATTCAGCAATATTTCTCTTACCCATTTTCAGTAATAAGAGAAATATGCCTCTGTCCTGCCTGGCTCCCAGGCAGTCAGACCTAATGGTTATCTCCCTTGTTCCCAGAACATCGCTGTTATCCTGTTCATTTTTCAAGGTGCCCAAATTTCATATTGTTCAAACACACATGCTTTACGAACAATGTGTGCAGTTAATGCAATCATCACAGGGTCCTGAGGCGACATACATCCTCAGCTTACGAAGATGACAGGATTAAGAGATTAGACAGGCATAGGAAATTATAAGAGTATTTATTGGAGAAGTGACAAATGTCCATGAGATCTTCACAATTTATGTTCTTCTGTCATGACTTCAGCAGGTCCCTCTGTTTGGGGTCCCTGACTTCCCGCAACAGTGGAACACTTGACAGTGATGTCCCATTTACTCAGCTGCCCTGCTCAACCCCTTGTGGGAGGCAGAGTGCAGATGAACCAGTATGGGAAACAGAGCGAATGAATGAAAGAACTGGCCAGCTGCTTCAGCACTGCCAGGATCAAGCTCTGTACAGGCCCCACAGCAGCATCCAGGTGGGGGTGTCTGGTGAACCCAAGGCCCCCGGGTGCATGTTACAGTGTTCCCTTGGCTCTGCTGCCCATGGACAGCAGTGTGTTACCATCTCGCAGGCCCTCTTCTCATCAAATGGGGAGGCTGCCCTCTGCCAGCAAGGACAAAGGGTCAGTGTGACAGTCTTAGTGAGTAGTTGCAATTGGTGCATCTTGAATTCTTCTCTGGTGCCCAAGAGGAATAAGGTCATGCAGATAAATTGAATGATGGTGAATGAGGCTAATTTTATGGAGTGGTGAAAGCAGCTCTCAGTGGAGAGGGGAGCTGGAAAGGAGATAGGAAGGGCAGGTCACACTTCCCTGAAGTCAATCCTCCACTCTGCCTCTCTCTTCCAAAGTCAAGTTGCCTCTTTTCGACATCTAGCTGCCATCTCTGAAGTCAAGTCACGTCTCCCCAGTGTCCAGTATCTTCTCTCCTCTACTGGCTGAGTCTGAGGTCTTTATAGGCACAGGATGTGTGGGGGTAGAGTGGGCCATAGGTAGTTTTGGAAAAGGCAATATTTCATTCGTAAAAAGACATTATTCAGAAAGCACTAATTGGGAAAGGGCAGGCACACAGGGATGGAAGTTCTCACTTAGGGCCGTGGGTTTCAGGCTTTTTGGCTTGAAGGAGGGGTTTTGCTGGAGACCCACCCCTATCTGCCTTGAATTTCTCTGCCTCCTACCTCTATCACTATTAGTGGAGGAAAAAAAGTAGTGATTAAGTTAGCTTTATCGTTTTGTCTTTCCCAATAGTACATTAGTTTTTCATGTACTAGAAGGAAGATTTAGTTTTAACATGTTTATGTCTGACTATGAATTTTAAGTTCATTTAACTTTTACATTTAAATTTAATTTTTACATTTAAATTTTACAGTTTTTTTTGAAGATATATTGGAAGAAGGCACAATTGGAAATATGTAGATCATATCTTAATTTTACAAGGTATATTTTTAATAGTCTTTGTCCATGTCATGAATATCTGACAGGTAGCTTTGCCAACATCTTTTTCTTTTTCTTGGTAGAGGGCATCCACTCGTTTGTTCTTGGAAATCCAAGTAAATGATTAATGAATTAAGAGCAAAAACAACAATGAGTTATTTCTTCACCAAAGACAGTTTTCTGCTTTGTATAGTGTTTTAAAAAACAAATACAATACTTTATCTTTGCTGAGATATGGGACAATTTTCTTGCAAATTTTGAAAATGAACTTTTAAACATAGGGCATGAAAATACACACACACATACACATACGCACACATGCACATGCAAGAGACAGGAAAGTCCTGAGTGCAGATAATAGTTATAATGATAATTATTAGACTTTAATGTTAAATATATATAGAAAAGTGATAGCTGTCACATTCCTGGGAGATTGTTTAGACTGTAGGTCGTTTCAGGCAGGCAAAATCACTGATTTAATATAATACTTCTTGTTTAATGAAGGGCTAAGTCCCAAATATCTGACAACTCCACATCTCTCTCATTTCAGAGTGTGAAAGGAGAGGAATCATGTATTTTAATAATGTGAAAAGCTGACACAGAGCTGTCACATATTTTGACTCAGCCTGTTTTCCATAGGAAGTGCAATATTGAGTTGGTTCTAACTGACCCATAAGGCTACTGATTTTATGTTGCCAGAAAGACTGGTGACCGAAATTCAATAAGGCAGGCTCTTCCTGTGCAGGTTGAATGGCAACTCCTAATGTCCAGGTATAATTACTACTGGACCAAATATTTTATTTGCATTTCTTATTTCCTATTGTTAGATGTTACTGATATAAATCCAAAGCCAAGAATCATTTCTTGGGGCCTGAATAAAAGTTAGAATTTGGACTTACAGATAATGCCATCTTCATGTATCTGTGTTTCCCTGATAAGCCTTTTTTCTTTTCTTTTCTCTTTTCTCTTTTCTTTTTCCAAATGAAGTTTTACTCTGTCACCTAGACTGGAGTGCAGTGGCACAATCTTGGCTCAGTGCAACCTCTGCCTCCTGTGTTCAAGTGATTCTCCTGTCTCAACCTCCCAAGTAGTTGGGATTACAGGCACCCACCACCACGCCTGGCTAATTTTTGTATTTTTAGTAGAGTCAGGATTTTGCCATGTTGGTCAAGCTGGTTTTCAACTCCTGACCTCAAGTGATCTGCCCGCCTCGGCCTCCCGAAGTGCTGAGATTACAGGCGTGAGCCACGGCACCTGGTAATCTTTATAATGTCAATACATGTCACTATGCAATAAAGAAACCAAACATGTTTATTAAAGGTGCCGCTCATGGCCCCTGTCTAATTGAATTGAGCTAATATGGCAGAGTATTTTGGAAACACAACATTGAGAAAGTGTAGCTCTTGCATATTTAAATGGATAACAATCCAATAACAAATATTGTATTACGTTAATACATATAATTTAGTTCGTTACTTTGAATTGTAAAGAAATCTCTTCACTGCACAAAATACATTGACTTTTCTAACTGTGTGTGTATCTATTAGCCAATTTAGCTTCTCTTGTCTGCCCATTCACTTGTAAAAGCTGCTAATTCATCAACAGATAGTGGATACAATCTACATATGAAATGAGTTAGAGGCAAGGAAGCAGTTGATTGCAGACATCAAGTAACTTATTAACAATGTTTTATATAGCTTTGTTCTTTAATGGATTGTGCAGGTCCATTCTTCATTGTGTTGACATTTAAGAGAGAAATTAAGGAAAAGTGAATGGTGGTTAAACATTTAGTACAAATACAATAGCATGATGAGTGTGGGTATTGAAGAAGGTGTGTCAGATGAATGCCAGGTAGTGAGTTGCAGGCTTATGTATTATCTGGTTTTTATAAAATGAGCAGAAATGTCAAACATTTCACTTAAAACATCATTCCATCTTTTCTCCATTGCTCTTGGAGAGTGAGTTTAACTTGTAGTGCTTGCTTTAGCTAACCAGAAATTCAGAAAAACTATAAATAAATTTTGAAAACTAGCCTTCAGATGTGAAAACATGGAATTAGCTATGAATCTTTGTTAGGGGGATATAATTAAAACCAAAATGTCTTCCTAGCCCAGAAAAGCTCTCTGCAGAGGTAGAAGACAAACAATTTTATTATTGAATAAACATTAAACCAGAGTGTGATGAACATCATGAGCAATTGACAAAGAGTTTGAAGACAGAAAAAAATCTGTCTTTTATATAATTAAGCAGATGCAGATCATTATATATACATTATCTCAAGACAAACAATAATTAGTCCACAAGTAAGAGGACTGGACAGCACCATTTATAACACATAGTTTATCTTAAGTTCACCTCACAACTAGGGGGACTATATGTGTTCACAAATTGGTTGCATCCAAAGGAAAAATAAACTTCTCATATCTTGATGACAATAGGTACCTTTAGAGCTCAGAGCAAGATACTCAATGAACTTAGGCTCCTACTCTCCCAGGGAAGGTGAGAGGTAGGGTTTCTACCTTCCTTGATGATTGCATTTCAAAAACATGCTTCCTAGGTCCTTGAGAAAGACAATTCCAAGGTCCTAAAGCTGACAAGTTTTATTTAGCTTTAGAAAATATTTATGTACATTTCAAAGAGACAGAGAGTTTATAAGTTTTCTAAAATAAATGCTCTCAAGAATTAACTGAAATCCCAGTTTTACCGATTAGTTGTGCTACCTTGAGGATACTATTAATCTTTGTGAATCCTAAGTTTGTCATCTGTAAAGTGGAAATCATACTGCCTGCATCATAAGATTATTGTGATGATGAATTGAGATAATTTATATAAATCTTTAACAGAGCCTTTAACAAAATTAATGGTTACTATGGTAGTCACCATTATAGGGCTAGCCCCTCCACCTATAATTTTGAACCTTCCCATCAGCTCCAGAATGATGCTTCATCAATTTTTCTCTCTTTTGATCATATCAACATGTTTTTATTAATCCATTAGAATCTTTCCTTCAATCTTCAAATGCATTTATATCTCTGTTACAAAACAAATATTTAAATAGTTAAATGTTAAGTAAAACAATACACACTGCAACTTACTTTGATCTATTTTAAAAAATCAGCATTCCAAAAGTATTATTTATGGATAATAAAATGGACTCATACTAACCACAGCTTAGTCTTTGTGACAAACATATATGTTTATATAACCACTAATACAATCAATATTTAATTGCCATAGAAAGTTCTTTAATGCCAATCTGTAGTCAATCCCCATCTCAAACCCTGCCAGAGGCAACCCCAAATACCTGCTTTCTGTCTCTATAGATGTTTTGTCTTTTCTGGGTTTTTATATAAATGAAATCATGTAATATGTACCATTTTGTGTTTGTCATATTTTTTCAGCAAAGTAATTTTAAGATCTATCCATGCTGTTGCATAAGTAACCTACTCCCTTCTATTACTAAGTATTATTGCATAATATTGTTAAATCATAATTTGTTTATGAATTCAATTGCTATTGGACATTTGAGTTGTTTCCAGTTTGGGCTATTATGAGTAAAGCTGTTATAAATATTCTTGTGGAAATAGTTGAGTGAATGTATGTTTTCACTTCTCTTAGGTAAATATTTAGGAGTAGAATTACTGGATCAAAAGACAGATGTATGTTTAAACATATAGGAAACTATTAAACTGTTTCTCAAGGTGATTGTACATTTACATTTTCAGCAATGCATGAGAGTTTCAGTTTCCTTACCAATACTTGATATTGCCAGTCTTTGATTTTAGGTATTCTAACTCATGTGCACTTAAATCACTTTGTGACTTTGGTTTGCATTTCTCTTCCAGTGTTTCGGAGACTTGGAACTTGCTGCTCTATTCTACTGGGGGAATAAATCACGCCTCTCTTGCCTGGTTGGATAGGAATATTTAGTTGTCTGTGTTAGGTGAGAGATGGAATCTAGGCAACCTAACCTCTACGTAGACTTTAAACTGAGGCTGGCCCCCAATCCTCCTGCTCCCAAGACTTCTGTGCCTCAAATTCTGAGCCTTTCAGAAAGATTTCTGTAGCCCAAAAAGCCTGGTTCCTCTGGGCATCCTCCTCAATAGGCACTTAAGTCTCAACTTTGTCTGTACTGTAAGTCATTTACTTCTATCTATCTGCCCTCTGACAAAGTCCAAACCTTTGCTGACAACTCTCACCTGAGAATATTTATCTCCAGTTCTATTTGCCCTTGTGTGTTTCTCCATTTAAAAAATTATTTAGAGAAAGAAAAAAAAAGCACAAATGATCAGTTTTTCACATTTTCAGTCATCTCTTTCCTATTTACCTTGCTTTTTCACTTTTTCTTCACTATTTCACACAGAAGTTAATGATGACAGAGCTCAAGATCTCTTTACCTTAATTCTAGTTTATTAAAATTATTTCAACCCAAACTTTCTTCTTTCACCCAAACTCCTTTTGTCCTTGATTTCTGCATTAGTCAGCATTCTCTAGAGAGACAGAACTAATAGGATAGATGTATATATGAAAGGGAGTCTATTAAGGAGAGTTGACTCACATGATCACAAAGGTAAAGTCCCACAATAGGCTGTCTGTGAGTTAAGGAGCAAGGAAGATAGCGGTGGACCAGTTCAAGTCCCCAAACCACAAAAGTCTGGAAATCTACTGTGCAGCCTTTGGTCTGTGGCTGAAGGCCCAAGAGCCCCTTGCAAACCACTGGTGTAAGCCCAAGAGTCCAAAAGCTGAGGAACTGGGAGTCTGATGTTTGAGGGCAGTAAAAATCCAGCACAGGAGAAAGTTGAAGGCCAGAAGACTCAACAAGTCTGCTCTTGCATCTTCTCTGGCCTGCTTTATTCTAGCCATGCTGGCAGTGGATTAGATGGTGCCCAGCCAGATTGAGGATGGGTCTGCCTCACACAGTCAGCTGACTCAAATGCGAGTCTCCTTCGGCAACACCTTCACAGACACACCCAGAAACAATACTTTGCATCCTTCAACACAATTAAGTTTGCACTCAATATTAACCATCACAATTTCTATGTCTCAATCACATTGAGGAAAGTACAACTGCTTCTATTTCATTTAATTCATTTCATTTCATTAAATGAAATCTTCTATTTCATTTAATCACTGAATGGTTCCCTTTTCTCTAAATTAAATTATGTGAACAGGCCAGGAATGGGGAGAGGTCAGCACATTTTTATTTCCAGTAGTTCTATTACAAATACAAATTATTTTAGTAAAACTCCATGGGAATTTGGCTTTGCTACTCTTCAATAGCAGCTTATTTCTCAAAATGAAGAGAGTTATTGCTCTATATGCATTGTGACCTGTTCTCTGCTAGATAAAATGTGTAGGGAAGCTTTATTATGATTCTCTCTGAGATTCTCTGTTTTCTTTGATGCCTAGAAACTATCTCTAATACATAATGTGTTGACAGTGAGAAAATTGACCATTTCAAGCAACATCTAAACCTGGAGATTAAAAGGAGAGCAAAATGATCTTTTTCTCATTCTCTTTTAAGGGAGCACAATTCTAAAACTCTCCCAAGCTAAAAAGAGAAGATATTGATCATGAAAATCTTGTAAGAGTGGTGATAAAACTGGCAAATATGCTTTGAGAATAATAAAGCTATTAGATTGCTAGTCAACTTAAAAAATGCCTAATGTATCACAGAATGTTTGTCTTAAAATTTATTTTCTGAATTCTCTCCTACTTAGCAAATTGAGAGGGCATAAAACAAACTTAAAATAATCTCTAAACACAAATATTTGAATCTGGATTGCTTTGCAATGTGTTTTCATGGCTTGATAATTCCAGAGAAATTATTATTATTATTTGGTCTTTAATCACAAGATCTTTTTATTGCTATACTATTAAGACACTGAATCCAAAGATGCCAGTTAATTTGTATTAATAGTATAGTATTTATAGTACTCAATATAAAATACATTTCATGTTTAACATTTTCTACCATATATGTTAAGTGATCAAATCACACCAAGCTATTCTGTACTTCGGAAGAACAAATTATTCTACAGAAAATGAAGGACACTCCAAATGTTCAAGGGACTGGGGATGGTATATGAAACCTTTCACCATTAGGTAAGTAATTTAAATCATAGGTGGTGGTGTGGAAGATTTATTAGAAGTTTAGTGATGCTCTCTGACTTATGCTCATTCTAAGAAGCACTTCGTTTTCTAAAGTAGAAAAAGCATGAGTCAGAGGAAGTTAAAACCGCACTAGAAAACATCTATTTTAGTTTATCATTTGATTTCATTCTTCTTCCTAATTGTAAGTCTTAAGAATTAAAAAAAAAATTGAGCTGTGGTACATAAGAAAATATGGGAAGCATGCCAAGAAGTGCATTAGGCTATAGTTTTGGAGAGCAATAGAATGGTTTTGCTGATATTTTATTCAGCAACCAAATTTATAATTTACTAAAAAAAAATGAGAGGCATATTACATAATTATTCATTCATAAATTCAACAAAACAATATAAATTATAACAGAGCTATGATTATTTTAATGATAATGTACTGGTCTTTAGCAGGAAAACTCTGGTAATTACAATTTGCAGTCAAGGAAAATATATCAATACAGTTTTCTATATCATAGATAGAAGTACTCCAACTTTTAAGTAGCTGCATTTCTGTATAAGACATTCCTTCTCTATAAAATATGAAATTAAAAAATTAAAAAGTAATTTTATACTTTACAGAACCGATTTTCTTATCAGGGATCATTTTCTGTAATGATTTTCTCTTTTATCTTGTGATTTTTCCACTTCTTATCACCTTCAGGGAGGTTATAATTCTGTCACAGTTTTTAAAAAGCCTACTAGTTGGTCTCATCTCCTGTATAAGCTATTTTTTGCAGCTATATGTATAATTTTTGACATATGAATAAATAAATGAAGTGTTTAACATAAATTTATCTTTCAAGTAGCTCTTCATAAATATCTCTGTTTTTCTAAGCATAGCATAACAAATGAAGCTACAGTGGCAGATTGTACTTTATTGTTATTACTAATTTTTCTGTTTTATAACAAGTGAATCTGGGCTTTCTAAATAGTAATGATGATGAATAAACTTTTGTTGGGATAGAAATCTCCATTTACATGGAATGTGACTAGACATACTGCCAGGCAGATTGAAGCTTGAATTTGTTGGAATACCCACTACCTAAGGGTAAAGAAGGGTAGGGAGGTGGGGGAATGGGGTGATGTGGAGTATACGGGCTAGGTGGGAACACAGACTTAGCTTGTCATTATCGTAGTGTCTCTATTTTGCATCTCTTCCTATTGTTTCTCAGCCTCTATTTCAGTTTATCTCCATCTACTCAAGTTCAGTTGCCCCACTCTTACCCCTTAATTGCCTTTCTAAAAATTATTTTAGTTGATTCTCCAGTGCCAAGGCACAGGTGTTGCTAACACTTATTCCTTCAACCTTCATAGCCAACCAAAGCTATTAAATATATTGTGTCCTCACTTCGGGCTTTCTTTAATATTTCTCCTTTTCCTTTCTGTTTCTTTCAACCTTTTTCTATAGCATTTGACAATGTTTTCTACTCTCCTTTTCAAACTCTCATACCCACAGATCTATTGCCTCTTTCTCTATTTACTCCTTTAAATACTTCTTTTTAGGGCAACTCACTAGGGTTTTTTTTTTTCTCTGCATGTCGGTTCAATGTAGGTGCCTAAATAGCTAATGTTCTTGGCCCTCTTGCTTTCTATGTTACTCTTTCATCCAGTTAAGTTAAAAAAATCTGTGAAAGTCTGCACTATAATACGTACTAAGTTATCAGAGACAAAAGGCAGCTCTGCCTTCAAAAAGTCACATTGCAATGAGGGAAACAGAAAGGCATTACAATAGAGTGTGATAACGTGTTATCTGAAAGATGGAGCTTTATTCAAGTTTGCATATCCAGGAGGGGGACTTTACCCTACCAGAGTGACATGAAACCTAGTTTTCAAGGCTGAAGGAAGAGTTTATCTGGTGAGTATGGAGCAGGGGTAGTATAAGGTGAATCTTCCAGCGGAGGAAATAGTTTGTTCACAGCCTAAGTGGACTTGTGAAAAAGTGTGATATTTCATTAAACTGTAGTGGCTTTAAACAAACAAAATATGACTGGCACATGGGTTAAGTCTAGGGAAGAGAAGAAAGATGAGAACAGAGTAAGAAAGAAGGCAGCTTATGAAAGTTTCTCTATGACCTTCTAAAATGCAAGTGCCATATTTATAATTGTTACCCTTGCACCTTGACCTGGTCCATTTCTTTTTGTGTGTGTGTGTGAAATGATACTCACCACTTTAATAAGGAGAGGTCCACTAAGTAAACCAAATTGTTGAATTAAATGCTTTTCTGGAAATGTACTTCATGAAGCTGCTGAACTCTCCTAATCACAACCAAGTCATTACTAATTTAATTATTTTGACTCCTCCCATCCCACACACATACGTTCAGGATAAAAAAGGGCAAGAATAGCTCACATACCACGTGAACCACTTTTGGGAATCAGATGTATACAAACAAAAGTAACACGAATTAAGTGTAAATATACAAGGATGATAAATGTCCTGTTGAGTACAGTGGCAAAACAACAAGAAGAAACCATGAAGGTCTATCAGTAGCAGAATGCTTAAACTGTTAAAAATAGCACATTAGGTCTATTGATTTTGGGGGTTACCATAGTGGTTTTTTTGTTTGTTTGTTTTTTGTTTTGTTTTATTTTGTTTTTTAAGTGAGAAGAGAATGAGCTAGTGCTGGCATTATTCTTACCATTCTTTCTTTACGAAGGTTTTGATGACACCCTTAGCCGGGAATAACCTGATTTATATTCGTTCTTGTTTCAGTTGACATAACTTTCCTTTTTCACCACGTCAGATATCATTGATCTTACAAATGATGACCTTTTGCACATCAATGTTGTTGGTATTGTGTTGTTTCTTACTGATATTAGGGTTGCTAAACTAATTTTATAAAAAGCATGTCTCTTTACCTGAAAGTTTTCAATATTTAGTTTATAAAGTAAACACCTTTTTTCCTTTTGATCTTGTCAAATTCCAACTACTGAATTCCTGTTTCTCTAGATGATACATTATTTGCATTTGTAAAATAATTCACACAGATCCACACGATGCTAAAACCCTGGAGGTATGATTATCCAGAAGCACAAGTTTTTAACATTTGCACTAGATGTTAGCAAGAATGTGTAAGACAAAAATCTCTTTTAGCGTTGCTGCCCTGGAAGGAGTTTAATAAATATCCCTAAATATAGATAAAAAAGAAAAATTTCTGACTTAAGTACCACCTGTAAGATTTTCCTATTATTCAAATGTCTTTCCTTTTGACTGCTTCACTTTTTTATCACCATATGTTACAAAATGAGAAGTTAAAATTATTTTACTTTCAGTTTTGTTGTTCACATCTTTAAATTAACATAACAAAATCTTTTATGGAAATTGCTCAATAAAGTAGCAATTTTAAAAGCCTGTTTTCTAAAATCATGCATCGTATTAATACTCTTTTAGATGTGATTATCAAAATTCTAGTGCTTTTTCTTGCCTTGTACATGGGGCCTTGAATCTGTGAGCATTTCAATAGGAAAGTGCCTGTAAGCTTCAGTATTCAGTGGCTCAGTCAGTCTCCAGCTTTTTTCATCCTTTCTCTTTGCACATTTGTTGTTACAGCTCCTGTATGTACTCATACACTAAAGAGGACCATGAAAAAGCGCTTAAGCTCAAACAGGTAGGTATTATTTTTTTCATGCTTTGTAAAAGTAGATTAGTCATATGAGAAAACTTGAAATAATTTGCTACAATATTTTAGGTTGTTTGCAATTTAAAATTTTTCATGTTTCCCTGCTTTTCTCCTTTATGCTGGATAACTAAAAGTACCTATCAATTCACCTGATTGTATTTTGCATTTTATTTTTTCCTCAGAGGCCTGATTTCCTTATAGCTTTTGACCTATTGAGGTAATTTGCATGCTCTTCAGCCATTGTCTGAGAAACCTGTGCCCAGATTAATCTTTGTTTTCCTTTTAGGCTCTGTTTAATAAAGATTATGAAGAGGCTTACAGTAGCACTATTATTTGAGATTTCATTATGGCTATTAATGGTATTTGAGTGCCAGTTTTTTTTCACATGGTCATTGATAATTGGGGTTTTAGCTATTTTATACTGACGAGATTTCTGAAAACACTATCACCTTTGAGTCTAATTAATTAGAGAATACTATAACCATTGTTAATGCACAACTCATTTTTAGTTCAATTTAAAATTTGGAGCCTTTCTTTGCTTCATCAAATAATCGTGCTTGTAGTCAGAAGTATAGTAAGTAGAAAAGAGATTATGATGAAAACTGTAAATCTTTTCTCATCACTGTTTGCATTATTAACACTATAATAGAATCCGATGAGGAAAGGGGCATATTTTTATGGCATAGGTCATGCTGTACATAGCCTTTACCTGGGCTAGTTTCTTTGGGATTAGTATATATACTGTTGCAAGCCTCAAGGCCAATGCTAAGCACAGGGAGGGCAATCCAAGAGGTTCCAATCCCCATTTATCTTACTCTGGGCACTAAAGCTATCTCTTCCCATCCAGATTTTCTTCCAGGAAGCAATGCTCAGTTGAAATGACAAGATGGTGTGAACATGGATCCTTCTGAGGATCAAAATGGGATCTGTTAAATATGTATGTTTATGGGATCTGTTAATATGTATTAAGCATTTTATAAGTGTTAAGTATTCATCAAGACTTAATAAACAAAGTAAAAGGAACAAACACATAAAGAGGTCTTTATATCATGTGATAGATGCCATGATAGAGGCATCAGTTCAGGGTGATGAGGTAGCACAAAGTGAACACATAAATCAGTCTGGGAAAATCAAGGAAGGCCTCCAGGAGAAGATGAAGTCTAATTTGTCTTTAAAGCTGCTTAGTAGCCAGATGCAAAGTTAGAGGAAGGCAAGTAAGTAAGACAGAGAAAACACACTATCAAGGAATGGAAACTAAAATAATAAAAACTACAACAATCTTAACATTTATTCTAGGCACCATTTTAAGTGATTCATGAAATCACTTCATGTCTCCCACAAACATATGAGGCAGCTATTACTATCCCAGTTTTAGGTACGAAGAAACTGAAGCACAGAATGTTTAAGTGAATTACCTAAGGTCACATAGCCAGTAAATGATAGAGGACAGATTTAGAACCCTGCTCTCTGACTCCAAAGTCCATATCCTTAACCACCATACTATATAGCCCCTTGCTATGGTTTACTGATGGGTGTAGTGAACAAGTGAGTTGAAATGACTGGATAAAATTGTAACTTGGAGAAGGCAGAAGGCACAGTTGCAGAGACTGATAAGTGGCAGATACTGACTTTGTATGTCATGCTAAGACGGTTAGAATAAGACTTCTCAACTACGTATAGTGAGGGGACAATTATACTTTATTATTATCCTTTAATTTCAAATATGATGTGGATAGATATGTTTATAAAATATGAAATTACATACTTAGATATCAAGGCAATTTCAAATTGCTAGAAAGGATTCTCAATGCTTACTCTCAATTTCTGCACTTTGGTAATCATTAATTTATATCAAACAATTTTGGGCTAGCACTTTGAGTAGTATTGGTTTATATTTTTTACTTTGTACCTTGTGGTGTAATTAAGGGTATATCCATTCAGATGGGCAGGTTAGCATTTTAAGTATTAATTTCTTTATGGAAAATCAACTAGAGACTATGACTGATCACAGTGAGCCCAATTATGAATCAATGATTGTAGTGTCTGCCAAAGATAACTAGAGCCTAAACTGAGGCTGTGGAGGTAGTAATGAAAAGTGAGGGGTAAATGGTTTTGAGAAATCCTTGAGCGCTATATCTGGCCCTGGGTCCATGGAGATGATTCCCTTATCTTCAACTTCCACTGAAACAACTCTTTGTGATTCTTTGCTCTGTTTTCCTCTAAATTTAATATTTTTAAATGTCTATCTCAAAAGTTACCATCTATGTATTTCTTAAATCAAAATCATAGTTTTCTTTCAAAATGTGTTAAACATTTTGCTGAAGTGAAGCTCCTTTTAGGCCCCAAGTTTAAGTGGGATGAAGACTGGTGGGGCTGGGGAGTGCAGGATGATCTGCAGGGCTAGAAGAAAGTGAAGTGTTGTTTCTCTATTAAATAAGTATCTTGTGTGGAAACATGGGGCAAATCCAAGAGTTCATGGTTTAAGGAATGAGCTTTGAGGGTGCAGGGGTCAAGGGAAAATTTTCACTTTGTCCTTCTGAAGGTTTACTGAGAAATGAACTCATAAATGTCAGATGAACTGGAGAAAAAGCATTCCAAATTTATTACTGTGTAAACAGGATCTTTTGGAATGAAGACCCAAAGATATAGAAAAAATTGTCAATTTTTATGCTTAGGTTCAAGAAAGTATGGATAGCTGCATAGAAGTATGTTTGGAAAAATAGGGTATTATCTAATGTTAATAGACCAAGTGGAGCAATCTATCAAGGCCTCCTGGTCTAGATTTGTCTTGGTTTTTCAGAGCACGTATTTCTTCCTTCTGGATGTGGGACAGGACCCTCTCTGGAAAGGGGGTCAGATAATTTTTTATTGCCAGTTTTATACAAAAAGGCAGAAGAAAAGCTGGAGTCAAATTTTTAGGTTTTATGACTGACTTTGAGGAAAAGAGGTTCTGATTTGTATGTCCTGGCTTGTGGAAGAGGGATTCAAGTTTGTAAGTCCAGCCTTGCGAGAGAATGGGGCTGAAAAATAGGAGACAGGAAGGTGGGAGAAGGTCAGAGAAAACATCTTTTTTTTTTTTTTTTTTTCCCCCTGAGGCTGTTTCTAAGGTCATTGTTGAATGTTGTTTTCTGTTTTCCAACATTCTCTGGTCTAAAACTTCCCCCAGAAGTTTCACAGGTCAGGAATTGGGTTGATGGATTGTTGTATAAGCTGTTGAATTGAAGCAGTCTCTCAGTCTTGAGAACAGGGCAGCAAGTTAAACAGTTAATGCTAGCATCTTGTTTCAGGCAGTGGTGTTGTAGATGGGCTTTTACCAAAGTTGGATTTCTTTATGATTTTTACAATCAGATATTGAATAAGAGGCATTTTATGGAAACAACATAAAACAAAAGTTAATGGTTAAAAAAAACTATAAACTTAGGTTTTGACTCTAAGAGGGAGCCCATTGCAAAGATTTTTAGATGTTAGGCTTGAAGCATCTTTAGACAAAGTGAGAGCGGATAGTAACAATCCGACAATTTTTTTTCTGTTTGTAGTTTGTATCAGGTGTTCAAGGGAACTTTTGAGTAGTCTACACATTGTCAAGTTCAAAGGCTGTTTGTCTATTAAGTGTTATAATGCTTTTTTAAAAAGAGTTTTTATCAAGTTGTCTACCCTTAGCTTATAGGGCTTTAGGAAAAAGCAGTATTAATTTTAGTAATTTTAAGTCAGAAAGTAGAAAACATTTGGCAACATTAGTTGGGAGACTTACAGCCAGGAAAGAATTTAGGATTTAGTCTGAATTGTAGGAAAATAATAAAAACTCAAAACAATGATTAAGGCTAGAATCTAATAACAGGTATGTTTTAGTTTATTTTAAACAATTTTTTTTAGTCCCCATTTTACTAAAGACAAATCATAGCACGACCAGTTTATTTGTAAACTAAGTTACAGTTTTACTACACTTAGCCTGATTATTTGTATAAAATGTAGTATGAATAGTGATTGGCCATATAGATTCTTTTTAAATTGGCTTTGTTGGAAAAATTTTATAAGGAATCTCAGATTAGACTTTTAAAAGTCTCTCAAGGCTCTGAAGCCAAGCCAAGCATTTATCATCAGGCTGTCTGTAATACCTGGATAAATTTCTATTTTGGGGGGATGGATCCCCAAATAACTCGTTTTCTGGGCCTATCAGAAAGTGCCTTTTTTTTTNCAGGTCAGGAACCTTGTAAAGGAACTGTTTAAAGAGGCTTTTAAAGAGGCTTTTTACTTACTCTAGAAAGTCAACCTGGATTCCTCAAAGCAGTTCAGTCTTATTGGAATATATTCTGTTCCCGTCAAATACTTCATTAAATAACTGGTGTCTTTCATTGTGTCCTGTTACATAAGAAAATAGATTTGTATTGAACTTATGTAAATAATTATATCGTAATAAATTAAGAAGAATACTCACAAATTATTTCTAAACTCTGGAAAAATCAGATAGACAAAGAAAATCAGGTTTTTCACAAAGGTATATTGTACTAAATTGTTGTCGGCTATAAATTGCTCAAAAGAAAAAAAACAATTATTGAGTATAAAAAAATAAAAGGCCGAGCACGTTGACTCACGCCTGTAATCCCAGCACTTTGGGAGGCCAAGGCAAGTGGATCACGAGGTCAAGAGATTGAGATTATCCTGATCAACATGATGAAACCCCATTTCTACTAAAAACACAAAAATTAGCCCAATGTGGTAGCACATGCCTGTAGTCACAACTACTCGGGAGGCAGGCTGAGGCAGAAGAATCACCTGAACCTGGGAGGTGGAAGTTGCAGTGAGCTGAGATTGTGCCATTGCACTCCAGCCTGGTGACAAAGCGAGACTCCATCTCAAAAAAGAATAAATAAATAAATAAATAAATAAATAAATAAATAAATAAATAAATAAAATCAGCAGTGTTTTAAATGAAAAAAATTTAAAAACTATTTTAGTCTTTTATCAGTTTAGTCGCATGTAATTACCTTTTGTTGTGTTTGATGTTGGATTAGTATTCCTCATGAATGCATCAGTTTTTAATTGAAGTCCTGGAAGTTTTTACCTAGTCTAATGGTATGATCTCCAAAGTTACTAGAAACCTGTCAAGAGTACTTGTCAGAGAGTCCATTACATGGGCGTTTTTAAAAAGAAGAAGTAAATTTTGGACTGTTGGTAATTATAAACCACTTTTGGGGAAGAATTAAAAAATAAAGCGATGATTGTTTGTGGATGACAAAAATCCTAGAACAGTCAAGGGAAAAGACAATTGACAAGAAAATTTAGGTATTTTTGTGGTATATAATAATGTTAACATGATAATCATAATTATTACTGATAACATATACTAAGACTTATCAGAATTTTAGAAATCTCATATAATTTTGGAACATAAGTTAGCAACACATTTATGTAAATATAAACAGCAAAAAGTTAAACACTATTACTTATTTGACAATGTTCCCCACATGATTTTAACATACCAAACATGCCTGATATGTCCCTCTTGGACTTCCAGGAGCTCTAAAATCTGAAAAGTTAGCGTGAGGTTAAAAGAACATGAATGTAGAATTTGAAATTTTGATTTTGAAAAGTCTGTCAAATATCAAAAGTTTAAAAAACTCGAAATAGGATCACAGATCATTGTGAAATTGTAGTCATTTATTTAGCCAAGGCATATTAATCGGAGAAAAAGCATTCAAAAGTTATTAACATGTACTTCAGAGCCTTCAGAATAAAGACCCATAGATACAGGGCAAAGTGTCCATTTTTACACTTAGGCTCAACAAAGTATGAATAGGTGTGCAAAAACATGATTAGACCAAAAAAGTATGATCTAACATTAATGGACTGAGTGGGGAAACTCAAGTTTTGTCCGTCCATATTCTTCTTGGTCTCTCTGAGCTTGTATTTCTTCCTTCTGGGTATACGGGGAAGGACCCTCTTTGGTATGGGAGGCTTATGACCTACAGTCAAACAAGGTAGGTCAGATAATATTTTAATGGTCGGTTTTATACAGACAGTCAGAAGAAAATCCAGAGTAAAATTTTAAGATTTATGGCTGGCTTTGGGGAAAAGGGGTTCTGGTTTTATGACTCACCTTAGGAAAAGAGATTCCAGTTTTAAGATTTGCCTTGGTGGAAAATAAGACTGAAAGCAACAGCAAAAGTCAGATAAAAGTTTTGTTTCTGATACTGAGGCCTTCATTTTGGGCAATTGATTTCTGAATCCCAAGAAAGGGAAAGGACACGAGATCCAAGAAGCAAAGGCTAGAATTTCTCAAGCAGTCCAAGAAATGAGCAGAATGTCTATCTAAGCAGAAAGATGACAACCAATTATTTCAAAGCCTTGTAGTTGGTAACAGGAAGAGGCTCAAGGTAGTGGATAGTCTGGAGCAGGGAGCTAGGGGCTGGCACCCATTTACAAAGTCAGGGCTTCAGTCTTGAGCATTGGAATTCCAGACTAGGACTTATTGGTGGTAGAAGAATGACAGGAATTCATTTCTTGTGGATTTGAATTTGAGGTCAAGACAATAATCATTTTCTGAATGTGCCTAGCACCTCAATAAATGCTTAATGTGTATAATTTCATTTAATTATCACAGCAAATCTACCGAGTAACTAATATCCCTGTTTTGAGAAAATCAAGACTAAGACATGTTACAAAACTTGCCTAAATTTACGCAATTATGAGGTTGTGAAGCTTGTTTTTTGTAATTCCACGCTTATTTCTTTTCCAAGATGCCATGCTTCTTTCAGCTGTCACGTTTCTCAGTGCCAAAATGTGAACAGCTATTGACCTTAGAGTTTCCTTATGTGATGAGAGCACAGAGGTCAGAATGCACTGGGGAAAATGTCAGCGTGGACTTCGTACATCTCCAGAATGCTTTTCACTGTGGAGCTCCTCTTTGAAGAGAAAGCCCAAGAGAAATTCTTGAAAATTCAAAATTTTATTCCTTTAACACATTGAAAATCATTTATGTGTCAGGTGCCATTTTAAACACTTAAGATACACTAATGAAGGAAACAAATATAAAATCTCACAATTCCAGTAGAGAAAAGTATAATAAAAGTATGATGAACAGGTAAAAGTACACAATGAGATAGTAAGTTAATGAAGCAAACTAGGGCATGGGGCATCAGAACTGTAATTTTGAATAGTTTTTATAGTAAGCATTACTGAGCAGTTGACACTTAATAAAATATGTTTAGATTATTCCTGCACTCAAAGACTATCTGCGAGCCACATAAAGCTGTAGAGAAGTACTGCTGCATTTTTAAATAAGGTCAGATATTTGGGGGATTTTTTTTTTTTTCAGTCAATACCAGCTCTGCCTGTTTTAGCCCAGCTCAGTGTCAACACAAGTCACAAAACACATACAGTCCCAGCTCTGCTTTGGGGTTGAATTAATGAGACAAGTTCTGGTAGCCTTTTGGGAACGCTTCCCCACTGGTGAGTGAGCTCTGAAAATAACTATTGCTTAACTGAGCAAAATAAAATTTTATGAGTTTATGTGAATATTATGCTGCAGTATTCCTAACTAAATCCATCCTGCTTGGCCTGGCCACATGGTTTGACTTCTGCTCTGTTCCCCGAGGAATGAATTTACCCAACTTATATTCTGTTACCCATATGATGCAAAGGACCACAATCACTGAAAAGTGTCTGTCACTATTTAAAATCATATTCCCTTGGTATTTATTTTTGATTCTTTTGGGAGTAAACAACTACTTTGTGAATTTAATGTGGATACAGACTTAGAAATATACATTTTTTCTTTACTATAGCATTGTCAGCTATATTTAATGAATTCCTGTGATCTTGGAGAATATATTCCACCTCCCTCTCCTTAACACTCATCAGAAATAGAAAGACCCTCACGCACACAAAAAATACTGTATTCATGATGAGCAGTTTGAATGTAACTCAATAGACACATGTTTCATGAACACAGTTTTCTTAATGAAATGCAAGGATATCTTGTTTTATTGTGCTTAGCTTTATTGCACTCTGAGGATATTGGATTTTTTACAAATTGAAAGTTTGCGACAACCTTACATCCATCAAATCTATTGAAATCATTTACAACAGCATGGGTTCACTTCCTGTCTCTGTGTGACATGTTGATAATCCTTGCAAGATTTCAAACTTTATTATTATTATTATATCCTATATTGTGATCTGCAATTTGCGATCTTCCATGTTACTATTGAAATTGTTTTGGGGTGCCACTAATTGTTTGTATCACATTGTTCCATGGTTGTTTGTCTGTTTTGTGTTTTTCAGTCTTTTTCCTGTTTGCTTTTCAGCTTTAGTTGTTCCTATTGAGATATTCTTAGGCTCAGAGATTCTTTCCTCAATGTGTCCAGTCTGCTAATAAGCCTATCACAACATTTTTCATTTCCATTACAGTATTTTTGATCTCTAGAATTTCTTTTTGGTTCTTATTTTAAAATTTCCATTACTCTGCTCACATTGCCAGTCTGTTCTTGCATACTGTCTGCGTTATCCATGAGCACTCTTAGCATATTGACGGTAGTAGCTTTAAATTCCTGGACTGATAATACAACATCCTGCCATATATGAGTCTGATTCTGACACTTGTTTTGTCTCTTAAAATTTTATTTTTTGCCTTTTGGAATGTCTTTATTTTTTTTTCTCATAACTGGACATGAGGTATTGAAAAAAGAAATCCAGCACTGCTTTCCAAAGTGATTTCCACTCCTAGATTTCTGCTTTGGTAAATTGTAATTCTCTGTATTGAGAGAGATAGATGTGTTCTATGTCTGTCTCTAATGTTGAGAATAGTGGTTTGTCCTGGAATCAGGAACAAAATTGTATCCTTTTTGAGGGATCTAAGAAGAGTTGTTGATTTTTCTTTTTATTCAGCTTTAGCTTCTTCACAGAATGACTTCCAAACTCCTTACATGCTTGATTGGAAATCAGGAGTATAAACATTTTACTTGAAATATTTTTTATAAAAGTAGATGATATGTTTTATAAAACTGCTAATTTCTGGTAATATCTTTACCTTCCAAAGCTAGGTTTAAAATAAGTACTTCTCAACATTGGTTGTTTTGACTTTAAAAGCAAAAAAAAGTTTAAAATTTTTTAAATATTTGGCTACCTTTTTAAAATTTAAAACAAAAAGTTTTATTTTTAAAAAATATTGTTTTG
>NW_016805019.1:798525-804706 GCF_001698545.2 Rhinopithecus bieti
CAAACCCTCAGGTTTAGGCAATTTTCCCCAAAAATTAAAAGATAATAAAAAAAAAAAAAAAAAAAAGAATTAAAGTTGCAAATCAGCTGACTTTAAAATAGTGAGATTATCTAGATAGGCTCAGTGTAATCACAAGTGTACCTAAAAGTAAAAGAGGGAATAGGAAGAGAGTACCAGAAAGAGAGCAGTGTGATAACTTAGCCTGATATTGCCTGCTTGAAGATGGAGGAAGGGACCATGAGCCGAGGAAAGAAGATGGCCTCTAAAAGGTAGATAAAGGAAGAACATGGATTTTTGCCTAGAGCCTCCAGAAAGTAATGAACTGCCAAAACTGTGATCTTAGCAAAGTGAGATATATACCAGACTTCTGATCCATAGACCTGTATGGTAATATATTTGTGTAATTTTGAGCCACCAAGTTTGTGGTAATTTGCTGCAACAGCAAAATCACTGAAAGATTGTAAAGTAAGGAAAATGCCATCATGCTGTTGTTAGTCAAATAAATCTCTATGAAAACTTTAGCCAAGCTCGGGGACACTAGTAAAATTAAGCCAGGTAATATGCATACCTGGCTGAACTTGGCAAGTGGAACTTGAAATCGAACTAGATGAGGAGACTAGTGTGAAGGAAGGAGAGCAATATGTTTCTTGGCCAGAGTGTGCACTTAATGAACACTGTGGGTGAGACTTAGGTGGCTTAAAAATACAAGTTTTAGAGCCAGAAAATCTGGGTTACTAACTGCCATAAGTTTCTCATCTGTAGAATGGAAATAATAGTTGCTATTTTATAGTGATATTGGGATGATTAAAAGGCACAATGGGCATGAATTTTTTGCGTGGTGACTGGCTCAACGCAAGTGCTGAAGAAATATCATTTCTTTCTTTTTTCTCTTTATTAACATTAATAATACTTATAAAGCATGGTAAAGTGATATAATAAAAGCTAGCTGGTTGAGATACAAAACAAATAAACAAGATATCTTCCCTTAAATATAATTTCTCAACTTATATTCATTGAGGGCCTAACACATGCTAATTACTATGCTAATCAAGGAGCACTTGGATGAGATATAGTATGTCTTTCTTAACTAAATTTCACTTAGCATACAATTTATATGTTACAGATTTTCTAGCTTTTGAGGTATAACTGACAAGTAAAATTTTATATATTTTAGGTTTAAAATATTTGATGTTTCAGATATTTTTGGAGAACTCAGCAATAGGAATGTTACAAAAAAGTGAGAACATTCCAGGCTGTCAGCCTGTGAGGAGCGTTTCCATGACTATTCTGCAGACTGCTGTATGTACATTGTGGTGTCTGGCTTGTGGTAGTTGCTCAATTGTTAAATGATTGAAGAAATAAAAGAATGTACTCTAGTTCAATATTCAGATCTTATAATTATATCTGTTTTACTATTTTAAATACAGTTGACCCTTGAATATTGTGGAGGTTAAGGGCACTGACCCCCCAACATAGTTCCAAATCTGAATATAACTTTTGACTTTCCAAAAATGTAACTGCTGGTAGCCTACTGTTGACCAAAAGCCTTACTGAAAACAAACAATCACTTAACCCATGTTTTGTATATTTACATGTAAGATGTATTGTATTGTTGTTTTTTTTTTTTTGAGACGGAGTTTCGTTCTTGTTGCCCAGGTTCGAGTGCAATGGTGCGGTCTCGGCTCACGGCAACCTCTGCCTCCCAGGTTCAAGCGATTCTGCTGCTTCAGCCTCCTGAGTAGCTGGGATTACAGGCATGCACCACCACACCTGGGTAATTTTGTATTTTCAGTAGAGACAGGGTTTCTCCATGTTGGTCAGGCTGGTCTTCAACTGCCAACCTCAGGTGATCTGTCCTTCTTGGCCTCCCAAAGTGTTGGGATTACAGGCATGAGCCACCGTGCCTGGCCCATATATTGAAATCTTACAAGAAAGCTAAAGAAAAGAAAATGTTAAGAAAATTATAAAAAAGAGAAAATGTATTTACTGCTTATCAAGTGGAGCTGGATCATCATAAAGGTCTTCAATCCTCATTGTCTTCGTATTGAGTAGTCTAAAGAGGAGGAGGATGAGAAGGCATTGGTCTTGCTATCTCAGTGGTGGCAGACAAGGAATAACAGCTACATATAAGTAGACTCACATTTCAAGCCCTTACTGCTCAAGGGTCAACTGTAATGTGCTCAACCGTCTGTTGTTAACATCTCATATAAGGGAGAGATAGCATGAGAGATAGCATTGATTTTGCACAAGTTGATTTAAGAGAAAATACCAAAAATGCTATTACTAAAAGGCTCTTATCTTAGAGGAGAAATCATTTCATTTATATATTCTGCTCATAAATATCAGAAAACATAATATTGATTACTTGTGAACATTGTTTATAATCATTATAAAAGAACATAAAATTAAGAACTTCAAAATATTGCAAAAAGAGATTTTTGTTGTTAATTTAAAGATGCAAGACTTCAACCTCAGACCTGATTTTGTGTCTCAGAGATGTTTAGATATATATAGTAACTCATAAGGAGCCAATTACTTTTATGACATTTTAATCCTTACCATTTATATTAAATATAGGCCAGTAATGATACAATTACCTTATTTCTCATTTTTAAAAATGACTTAATCAAAATTCTTAACTACTTATTACTGGAATGATTTTTTTTGTCTTGTCTGATATTACTTCAGGATAATATATTTTCTGAGATTTTGGTTTATATGACACAATTCTTAACAATCATTAAATAATTAAAGGAGAGTAATAGGAGATGAAGTCAGAGAGGTAGAAACCAGATCATTAGAGGCTTCTGGAAATTTTAAGAACTTTGGCATTTATTCTGAAAAAAATGAGGCATAATTGGAGACTTTTAGCAAAGGAGTGATAGAAACTTACTTGAGTTTTAGAAAGATCATTCTGGCTGCTGTGTTGGTTGGAGGGCAAGGTTTGAAATGAAATGAATGAGGTCAGTGGTTATGACTTAAAAGGGATAGAAGTGGTGAAGATGATAATAAAAAATCTTATTTAGACATATTTTTAAGGTAAAACTTGCATTTTGAGGGTAAGAATACCTGTGAAGTGTAAAAGAGAAGTCAGAGATAATTCCAAGGTGTTTGGACTAAGCAATTGGATAGATGGAGTTGCCATTTACTAACTGAAACAGTTTTTTTCAGGGGTGAGGAGATATTCAAGAGTTCAAGTTTGAGATACCTACAAAATATTCAAGTGGAAATGGAGATAGATGTATTAGTATGGAGTTTAAGAGACAGATTAGAATTAAAAATATGTTTACAAGTCATTAAGATGTAGATGTATTTAGACCCATGGTGTCGAAAGAAGTCACTAATGTAAATGTAACTGTAGAAGAGAGGCAGTTACTAGAGAGGAATTTAGGGTTAAGGAAAGAATTTTATTTTTGATTAGTATTCTGATTAGTATAATCCTGTAAAAAGAAAAATACATTGATTGTATAATAGTGTTTTAATTCCTGGATTAATGTGAGAATGGATCTAGTTCACAAAGAGAAGTCTGAGCATTACGTAGGATCAAGATATTTTGGCTATTATATGTCAACAGCAACATTTAGTGTTTTTTGTCTTTTTAAACTTCAGAAATTCTTTTGGATGTATAGTGGAATCTAATTTTGCTTTTAATATGCATTTCTCTGATGTTCAATGAGGTTGAACACTTTTTCATAGTATGTTAATTGTCTATTTGATTTTTTTTTTTTTCTGATAAATCTGTTTACAAGAACTTGAGGAAAAGAATGGGAAAATAAAAGAAAGCACCAGAGACTATGGGACAATGTCAGAGGATCTAACACATATGTAACTGAAGTTCCAGAAGTTAAGATGAACGATAACTGAATTAATAGATCACATAATGGCTGAAAACTTTCCAAAAGTTTTGAAACATATCAATCCACGTATTCAACAAATTCAGTGAATCTGAAGAAAGATAAATCATACTTGGTGACATCATTATCAGACTTCTAAAGATGAAAGAGAAAGTAGAAAAGAGAAATATGAGATTCAGAGAGAAAAGAAGACATTACCTTCAGTGGAAAAATAATTGGTGTTTACTTCTCATCAGAGACAATGGAATTGTAACATAGAATGTACACCAGATAGGCTATTTGTTGAGGTTCTGGAGGACACTTTTATTCATAATCAAATATGACAATAGAGCATTGCCCAACAAATTCTGCAGCCAACAGTCCAGAAAGCCAAATCACACTCTCTACAACAGCTGGTCCACAACAAAAAGGACTGCATCAGTGACTGCCAGCTTCCCTAGTTTACTGATTTCTGACTCAGCACCAAGTAGAGGACAAAATATATGATTTCTAACCAACCACGTGAGATGCCTCACTTTGAGTCACTCTAACTCCAGCTTTCCCATTGCCAACAACCTTGAGTCAAAGTGCAATGATCCCTGACTTACAATGGTTCTACTTCTGAATTTTGACTTTACAAAGTGTTTATTGGGATATTAAATGCATTTTTGCCTTGCCCGACTTTCAAGTTACAATGAATTTCTCTGGACATAACGTCATTGTAAGTTGAGGAGCATCTGTATACCTGAAGCCCTCCTTTTTCTCACTACAGAGTTTTCCTACTCCTTGCCTGTCTTTGAATTTGTGCCAAATGCAAGTTGTATTAGTTTCCTATTGTGACTGTAACAAATTACCACAAATTTAGCAGCTTAAAGTGACACAAATTTATTATCTTGCAGTTCTGGAGATCAGAAGTCTGAATGCATTTTACAAGGCTAAAATCAAGGGCCTAGCAGAGCAGCATTTCTTCTCGAGCCTCTAGAGGAGATCCATTCTTTGTCTTTACCAGCTTCTCTAGGCTGTTCACATTCCTTGAGTCTTGGCTGCATCACTCTGACCTCTGCTTCTGTTTTCCTGTCTCTTTTGACTGTGATTCTCTTATAAGGATCATTGTGATTACAGTGGGCCTACCTGTATTATCCAGGGTAATTCCTCATCTCAAGATCCTTAAAAGTGAATCACATCTGCAAAGTCCCTTTTTCCATAGCATAGATGCGTAAGATATCTTATATAGATATGTAAGATAACATACTCATAGGTTCCGGGGATTAGGACATGGACATCTTTGGGGTGTAATCATTTGACTCTAGCACAAAAATAATAGTAGCTGACTCTCTTGCTATATCAAACTCTGAAAAAATCCTCTGTTCCTGTTTAGAAGTTCCTGTTTATTTCCACAGTGAAAATGGAATTTCTATGTTATGTTGAGTGTCCAGGGCAAAGGGTACTAAAGAACTACAGTAGCAGAAAAGTCACTGCCCTTTACAGATGAAGTTAGAACATATAGAAGGTATACTAAGTCAGTTTCATAATGTCCCTTTGAGTAGCTGTATCAACACACTGCAAGGGGCAGGCCTGCCCACTTAGTCCTGAGCCTTCACCACAGAAGTAAAGGAGCACACAAAAGGAGAGCTGACCCTGATGTCTGGAAAGGTGTAAATAATGGGCAGCACAGAAGAATTACTTATCAAAGCAAGAACCACATAGATGTGTTTTCTTTTTTTCCTTTGACAATAAGTTGTCATAAAATTATTTATTTAGTTTGACTATCCAACTCTATTGGTTATGGTCTAGTGTCAGACACATACCCACACCCATAAACACACAGTGTCAATTTTTACATTATCCATGGTAGTCATGTTCTATAAAGCTGTCACGAGCATTTAATTAGCAAATATGAAACCACTGCCCTTAGGAGAAATAGAAGGTTTGATTCCTATGAATCTCTGATCATATTTTCATCAGTCAATCAATGCGTAACCTTGTTTTATGTGTCATTCTGTTTAAAGCACCTTAAGTTTTATATATATATATATATATGAGAATATTCATGGCAGCATTGTTTGTGAGAGCAAAAACTTAAAACTACCAAAGTCCATAAATAGAAAACTGGATAAATTTTGGAATATTCATGCCTGGATTATAATACACATAAAAACGAATAAACCATAGTTATACATTTCAACATGGATGAATCTCATAAGCCTAAAAAAAGATATGTAACAAAATAGTATTCAGAGTGTAATTTCACTTATTTAAAGGTCAAACTCAGGCTAAACCAAGCAATACATTGTTTAAGGTTAACATACAATCATATAGGGGGAAAGAGGAAAGAAAAGCAGAATAAA
>NW_016805019.1:804716-807359 GCF_001698545.2 Rhinopithecus bieti
TATATATATATATATATATATATGTATATATATTTCTTACAAACAATTGATTGAACAGTCTTTGAATGATTTAGAGCCGGTGGCTTTGGAGGTCATTTGTGTTATACACGTTCCTTTGCCCAAGTCCATGTAAAATAAGCCAGTCACAATTGCACTAAAATCTTGCTCTTCCCCATGACCCTTTTCCTGTATAACACTTAGCAGATATTTTCAACCTTCTTTTGCTGCCTCCTGAACTGAACAGCCTGCTTGCCTGCAAGTTTAGCATTTTTCACGCCATATCACCTTTTGAAATGTGTGAGGCAGACAGCACTAGCTGAGAAGGATTTAACATTTTCCTGACCCTGGGTAACATTATTGTAATTTTCTTTGACTTTGAGCCTTACAATAATGCTGTCCACTATGCATTTTTTCCAATCAGTTGTCATCTCATGAATTCACAAATTTAGCCATGTTTTTCCAACTGTTCCATAGCTTCATTATATGCTATAAGCATTACGTCAGCAGTTTCTGGAATGGTCTTATGTACAAATCAGCAAATTTCCTCTTCCTTTTTCTGGATATACTGTTTGTTGATTCATTAGCATTTAACTCACAGTCAATAGCACTATAATTCACACTCGAATGAAGCTTAACTAACAATTATTTTCTCTGTAAGGCCCATCATAGTCTTCTTGTGCTTAGAAACGTAAGATAGCACTTCCACACCATGTTGGAGGCCATTTAAAACAGTAAAATCACCAACAGTAAGTACAGAAATGTAAAAAATGTGGTACTAAATAGATCCTGAATAAGACACATGTTTACAGTATGAAAACTGAAACAACAAGGCAGAGTGTTGTCTCGTTTGACATGAGGAACCTGAAGCTGTCAGCCAACTCAAATATTTTGCCCCTCTGCAAATGCCTTTGTAAGTGCCAAGAGTACTGGCTTTAGTTACAGATAAATTTTATCACGTAGACAAATTTGAAAATACAGAATCTGCACATAATGAGGATTGGCTTGTGTGTGTGTATTTCTAAATTACTGTTAAAATTTTCATGTAAATCTACTCATAGTGTCATTGAGGTCAAAATATGTGATTATTTATAAATTCCTAAGAAAATGATTTCTACCTCTCTATCTCAGTAGTAAGCATAATAGACAAAAGCCCCTGAACTCATGGAAGTTGTGTTTGGTAGCATGTTAGGGATTGGTATATTGTATGAAACTTATTGTGCCTGCATATGGCTGTATAAATTTTAATTGTAATAGTTCCTGCAATATTTTACATTTCGTTTGTCTTACCTTTCTAAATTTCAACATCATCCTTTCTTGCTCTGCCTCTGTAAAGCATGCGCCTTGCAACTAACTATATACAGTTTGAAGATCTAATCAACATTGGACCTGTTGATAGCAGAGATTAGAGTTCCTGAAGATTGACATGCTGCTGAGAAGTGGCCTGCTGTTTCTTTTCTTAGGGACTCTAGTTTGCTTTTAATTTTGTGCAGAGTCCACTGCTGACAAGACGGTTAATAAAGGTGATATCAGGCACTGTATGGTATCTGAAAAAAATTAATAAATAAATGTATGCTGAGAAAGGTTCTATTAAGTAGGTCGGCAGTCAGCTTTCCTAACTGTCAGCCACTGTTCTTAGGAGCAACTGGTTATTTTTTTATTATTGCTTATTACACATGTACTATTTTGTTCTGGGGCCAAACCCATCCAGCATCATTTGTTGAAAACACTATCCTTTTTTTCATTAAATGGCCTTTGATTTTGCCAAAAATCAATTGTTTGGATACATTTGAATTTATTTCTAGAATTTCTTTTCTATTTAATTTATTTGCCTATCTTAAAATCATTGTCTTGATTACCGTAACTTTATAATGAGTTTCAAAGAAAGGTGGTGCAAATCTTGCAAACTTTTTGTTCTTTTCCAAAGTCGTTTTGGCTATTTGCTGGTCCTTTCTATTTCTGTGTCAATTTTAGAATCAGCTTGTTAATTTCTACAGAAAAAAAAAAAAAATCCCTGCAAAGATTGTGATCTGGATTTGCTTTAAGTCTGTAGCTCAATTTGGAGGAAAGTACCTTCTTAACAAAATTGAGTTGTTTGATTTATAGACACAGTATATCTTTTAATTTATTTTGATCTTCTTTAATTTTCCCTCAACAAAATTTGGTAGTTTTCAGTCTACAGCTCTTGCACAGCTTTCATCAGAATTATTTCTAAGAATTTTATGTTTTTGATTTACAAATTATGATTTAATAATTTTATTTTCCAATTATTTGCTTTCAGTATAAATATTATAGATGTTTATATTTATCTTGTATTTTGTAAACTTGTTAAACTACTTACTTCTAGAAGCATTTTTTGCAGATTCCATAGAATTTCCTACATAGGCATCATGTATGAGAGTAAAAAAGTTGATTTTCCTTTGCAGTCTGTATGCCTTTAATTTCATTTTTTGGCCTCGTTGCATTGTCTAGGACCTTAGTACAATGCTGAATGAAAGTGATAATAATGGATGTGGGTTTATCCCAGATCTAGAAGGAAAACATTTTAAGTTTCTTTCTATTCTTTGTTTAGAGTTTTTATAATAAATGGATATTGGATTCTGTCAAATGCTTTTTCTGCATCTATGGGGATGATCATTCGTTCTT
>NW_016805019.1:809851-814334 GCF_001698545.2 Rhinopithecus bieti
CAGGCATGGCCTGGAACTAGGAGAGATAAGTGGAGAGTAACCAACCCTACCTTCAAGAAACTTTCCTCCTTGACCACAAGTTTATATTTTACTTCTGGTTTACTTGATATGTTCCTTTTCACTAAACTTTTTAATAACATACACCTGTACAGTAATTTCACCATCATTTTAAATTTTTTCTGTTTTGTAAATTATAAAAGTTATATATATGTGTGTGTGTATATATATATATATATATATTTGTTGAATCAAAGTCAAACAATACAGACATGTAAAGGAAAAACTCAAAAAATCCTCTTCTCACTACATCACCACTCCCCCACTGCACACATATACGTAGCTCCCTGTTCATGTCTCATTTCAATATCCTTTTGGCCTGTATCCCTCTAGATAGAGACAAATGCTATGAACATTTTAATGTGCACACAAGTCACCTGGGATCTCGTTAAACACAGGTTCTAACTCAGCAGGTCTGGGGTGGGCCCTGACACCCTACATTTCTTTTTTTTTTATTATTATACTTTAAGACTTTAAGTTCTAGGGTACATGTGTACAACGTGCAGGTTTGTTACATATGTATACATGAGCCATGTTAGTGTGCTGCACCCATTAACTCGTCATTTACATTAGGTATATCTCCTAATGCTATCCCTTCCCCCTCCCCACTCCCCACAATAGGACCTGGTGTGTGATGTTCCCCTTCCTGTGTCCAGGTGATCTCATTGTTCAATTCCCACCTATGAATGAGAACATGCGGTATTTGGTTTTCTGTTCTTGCGATAGTTTGCTGAGAATGATGGTTTCCAGCTGCATCCATGTCCCTACAAAGGACACAAATTCATCTTTTTTTATGGCTGCATAGTGTTCCATGGTGTATATGTGCCACATTTTCTTAATCCAGTTCTTCCTTTTTTAGTCTGTTAATACAGTGAATTACGCTGATAGTTTTTAAAGTGTTAAAACAAGCTTGTATTTCTGGAATAAAGCTTTTATTCTTGCAGGTTCTGCTTTAAACTTTGTTAGGCAATACCAGAACAACATTTTCATCTAATTTTCTACATTACTAAGATAAAACCCTTCTTCCTAAGTTCAACAGTTAAGTCTTCTACTCTGGCTGGTGAAAAAAGAAAACATTCCTGGCTTTGTGCAATTTTTAAGTAATATTCTTGGTTTTCCTTATCTTTTCTACAAGTTATTTTCCCAATCTTGGACAATTTTTAAAAAATGTATGTGCTAAGCAGTACTCAACTAAAGAAGTGAGGAGGACCCTTGCAGATCTCTGAGTTTCCTGTCTCTGCTGTTCTCCCTTTTCTGTTACTCTGAACTGTGAGCTCTGGCTGCTTTGGCTCCCCCCTACTTCCGTCTCTATCTTTTTGATTCCTGGGTTTCCATTCCTTACCCTGCAGACAGAAAACTCTTAATGCAGTTAAATTACACAATCTTAGATCTCACCTCTTTTGTTTCCCTTCTTTTAGGGATCACTGCCCTTATTTGTCTGATGTCCATTTTCCTGAAAAAAAAATTTTTTTTTCCAATTTTTTTCAGGTAGGAAGTTAAATCTGGTCTCTTCTTTGCCAGAAGGGAAAGTCTGTATTAATATTTTGAAGTATAATTTTCTTCATCATAGAAATCTATATTTTGTAAATTAAAGTCCATGCTACTTTTGGTAAGGTTTCCATTTTTTTGAATATTAAGTTTCATTAAATTGAATGAAATGTGCCTGCGTTTTATGTTTTAAAATTCTGGAATTCTTTTTTTTTTTAATTCAGAGAGACTGAATTCTGCTTTCGTGATAATGAATATTAACATGATTTGAAACAGGCAAGTACTGTGTTGAGTTTGGAATCTGTGACTCCTTACATTTTTTATGCTTGTTGTCTTCATAGCATCAATTGGTCCATTTCCATTGAAGAGTTTTATTATGCCCATTTACTCATTTGCTAAATATATGCCAAGCTTGAGGAACAAAGTCATAAATCAGACATAGGGCTTTGTCCTGTAGGAGAGAAAAGCCATGCTATTAATAAGCAAATGCAATAAAATGCTAATTTTCAAGTAGTTTAAGACAACTTCTCTGCTAGTTATTGCATTGTTTTGGTGATCAAATACAAGATGCGATGACACTGAATGAAACCTATGCCCTGTTAAGGTCATATTCTGACAGGATGTTGTTTATTCATTTTATGTTCACTGAGCACTGTTGTAGCTGAAATAATTATTTGAATCTAATATTATTTGAATCTAATGTTTTTCTCTGTTCTGTTTATATATAACTCTGTAATCAATGTTAATTTTTTTCAACAGAAGATAATGTAAATATATTCTTTAAATAAATAATATACACTTTTAAAATGTAGAACATTTAAAAGGTGTTTTTTAAAAGCAGACTGAGGACAACTGAATGCAGACTTTGAAATATTAAAGATACCAATTTTATAGCAATATGATTTAAATATATTTAATAAGGAAAAATATATTTACCAGGGTCCTGATATGTTCTGATAACAGCTTCCAGAGACTCTCATTCCAGAGAAGCTCCTGCCCCACACCCAGAAGGAAGAAATGCATGCTCGGCGAGGCCAAGAAGATTCCAGACAGACAATCCTTGCTGGATTTCCTCACTCAGTCTATTAGCATTAGATCGTATGCTTTTTGTCCAATTATATTTCTACATGGCTGTCCATACTTTGTTGAACCTAAGCATCAAAATTGACAATTTTTTGTGTATCTTTGAGTCTTCATTCTGAAGGCTTCTGTGTATACATGTTAAATAAATTTATATACCTTTTTTCCAATTAATCTGCCTTTTGCAGGTTTATGTTTCAGAGAACTTTCAGAGGGTGACCCACAGAGTGTATATTTAAAAGGAACTGGCATTAACTCTTAACTAAAATGGCAAATTAGTTTTTCTCGAATCTGATGGAATTTCTGTTAAGTTTTGATGATTCTCTTTTTTAAATTTACATCTTGTAAATTAGGATGCTTGTTTCTTGTTTCAGTGTCATTATAAAAGATGACAGAAAAGTCTTCGTCTTTCTTTAATGATTGTTTTCAATTTAAATATTTAAGCACCCAGTCTGACAATAGCTTTCTGTAGAAGTCTTTCTTTTAGCCTCCTAAACTCTGCAAATAATGGCAATTTGATCTTTTTACTAATTAACTTTATAAATATTTTTACTGTTATCACTTGTTCTTTTAATTCCTTCTTTCACTTGAGCGTTCTACCCAGCCTATGTCTCTCAACCATAAGCAGCACTCTCTCCTTGAGTTACCTATTCTTTCCAGCACATAGGACAAAGGTAAACATTTCCTTGTTTCTTTTGTGGGAGGAAAATTATGTATTATATTTGACATAATAAATGCTGCAAATAGAGTCCCATTTTGTTCAACATGATTCATCTTATTCAATGCCAAATAATAGGGCAAGGATGATTTATTAACACTTTCAGGCCCTCTGTCCTGCGATCCTCATGGGGAATTAGTGGGCAGAGAAGAAAAGGGATAGGACCACAGTGTGGTGGGCTACACATTACACTGTTGGAGGGGAATTATGGTCCCTGATACTAATCAAGTGGTGTGACTTACTGAGTTATTAGGCAGACAAACTCCCTGTTGTTTCCTCATTTATAAAATAGAAGATGTAATAAATTTTACTTTACAGTACATTTGAACTCAATGGACATTGTCAAATAACATGTATATGTAAGACAAATTATTTCATAAAATTGAGAATTTACAAGTGGAATTTTCCAACATTAGTATCTTTGACACTGAAAATGTAAATGTGTAGAAATCAAATTTTATAGCTGTTTCTCTTACGAAGCTCTGTATTTGGGACACATGCTTTATGGATGAAACTGCAGTGTCACAAAGAACTTCTTTAAATTTTTAATAACAAAAAGTAAATACTAATGAAAGGCCAAAATAGATTCTCATGGAATTCTTAAAGAGCAAGCATAGTAATTATTATTTATAATATATGCAAGTGACATATTTTTTTCTCCACACCATGATACTGCAAGTAAATGACTTAAATAAATAAAAATACTCATAGACCCTTCTTTAATTTTGCCTAGTTGGAAGTCACGTCTCTTTATCTGAACTCCTGTGGCACATTTTCCTGCTGCTTTACTATAATAATTATCGAGTTTAGCTTTGTGTGTGTACATTTTGCTTATTTTCTCCTCTAGGTTATAATCTCTTTGATGGTTTGTTTCTATTAATTAGCATCCTCCACAATTCTTACTAGGAGTCTTCATTCTGAAGTCTTCTGTATATACATGTTAAATAAATTTGTATACCTTTTCTCCAATTAATCTGTCTTTTGAAGGTTTATTTTTTGGAGAACCTTCAGATGGTGATCTACACAATGTATATTTAAAAGGAACTGGTGGATAAGCTTTTTGATGTGCTGCTGAATCCGGTTTGCCAGTATTTTATTGAGAATTTTTTCATCAATCTCTATGAGGGATATTGGTCTAAA
>NW_016805019.1:815026-854143 GCF_001698545.2 Rhinopithecus bieti
TTTTTTTGATTGCAGAAAGGAACTGATATTAATTCTTAACCAAAATGGCAAATAAATTTTTCTTGAATCTGATGGAATTTGTTTATTCAAGTTTTGATGATTTTCTTTCTAAAATTTGCATCTTATGAATTAAGATGCCTGTTTCTTGCTTCAGAGTCATTTTCAAAAATGACAGAAAATTGTTTGTCCTCTTTTAACCATTGTTTTCAAATCAAGTATTTAAGCATCCAGTCTGACAATAACTTTCTGTGAAAAGCTATTCCTCCCTAAGGTGTGCATACACCATAAGGTGTTTGATGAATTAATTAATACCAGAAATCAAGACACTTCTACTGGAAATTATATAAATACAAATCTGTCTTTAAAAGAGTTTCAATCTAGCCTTTGTGTAACAGAATGAACAATGCTTATGTCGGTAATCTCCATCACAGATTTTTCTCAAAAGTGAAGGAATATGAGGGTAATTCTCCTTCTACCATCCAATGATCAATTATGTTAACTTCTCTGTACTCTCTTTCATTTGATAATCACAGAAGCTTTCTTACATAATTTTCTTGAGAAACATATTATATATTGTTTGAATATCTTTTATAGATTTTGACTTACCCTTGGAAAGAAGAGATGTCCTTCTAATTATAGGCCCTAAGTGGGTAACAGGTACCTTTGTATCAAATAGTTATTAAAGAGTCAGGAAGGTTTATTTTAGCATTTAATCTTTTGGGAAAAGCCTAAGTAGCTTTGTTTCACATATCTAGGGAAACATGACTGAGAGAAAAAAGAATTGCTACAGAAAATGCCGTTTGCTTTTCATCTGCAGGTAATAAGGGAAAACATAACAGTGTGGATAAATACAAGCATTACAGAGAAGCGATTTAGCATGGGGACTGTGGGGGCAGCAATTGCTGGTACATTCTTGAGTAAGCACTTGGTGTGTGTCTTTGAGCAAGTTATTCATTCATTTGTTGGATAAAACTTAAAAACACATAGATAGTAAGTACTTGTCAGATATTAGCTATTACTATGTTCTGAATGACAATTCAATAATAATTTTTCAGTTGAATTTCCTCCACAAATTAGAGTAGAACAAAAGTCTTCAGTTTTGGGGACATGAACTTTTTAACACTGGTTCTTAAACTGGACTGTTCACTGAATGAAAAAATTGGGGCAGTTTTTAAGATCGTACTTAAGCTTGGGTCCTACTCCCAAGGATTCTGATTTACTGGAAGGAGAGTGGCCTAAACTCTGTGATTATTCAAATCTCCCTAGGTAATTCTAATGCACAGAAAGGCTAGAGAATACTCATGTAGAATGCTTCTCTTCAGTTTCAAGGAACAAAAGTCAAGGCAGTGTTTGTAAATTTCTTTTTTTCTTGGCATCAGAGATAATACCATGCACGAAGTCAACTTTAGTAACACAACTACATTGTGCTTCTGTGTTCTATCTTATTTATGTCAACTTCTACCAAATTGCTATTTGAAATATCATGTCTGCAGAGCGTTTAAGTCCTAATAAGATATTGCCTTTACTCCTGAAGTCTAATGCCAACATGTGTGGGTTTCATGTTCCTTACAGTTACTTCTTAATATTATCATCATCACTTTCTCAACTGTATTAGTTTCCATTTCTGTGTGGAAAATTTACTGCAAATACAGCAGCTAAAACAAAATCCGTTTGTTATCTCACAGTTCTGTAAAGCAAGTCAGGACACAGAGTGGCTGGGTTATCTGCTTATGTTCTCTCATGGCTGAAATCAAAGTGTTGGCTAAGCTGCATTTTTATCTGGAAGATGTGGTGCTAAAACTCATTTCCAAGGTCATTCGTGTTGGCAGAATTCAGTTTCTTGTGGTTGCAAGACTCAGGTCCCCATTTCCTCGCTGGCTGTTAGCTTGAATCTGCTCTCAGTTCCTGGAGGCTGCCCACAGCTCCCAGAGACAGTTCATAACTTGGCTGTTTCTGTCTTTCAGGCCAGCATGAACATGCTTTTCTGACTTGCAATCACAATCCTCTCCAATCAGCCACATGAGCTTCTTTTATAATTATAGGCCTCAATTCAGCAGCTATGACAGATGCCTGTTGTTCAAGGCTTGCCTTCATCACACTCTCAGTTACCTAAGGCTATGCTGTTGTCTTGGATCCCCATCTCCCAGTATTAAACTCATATTCTATAGTTCCCATGATCTATTTCCTCAAGGTCCTGCTCCTTGAGCTCTAAGACAGCAATTAGCTACTTTAATAAAATAATCTGTTTGTCCCACTAATGAACTCAGAATGGAAGAAAGTCCTATAGACTTTCTTTATACTCCAGGTAAGGGATAAGATTTCTTATTTTTAAATGTTCACTCACAGCTACTTTGATTGTTGAACATTAATGGTCTCCTGGAAAGATGCTTTGTTACTAGAGGGAAGACTCTTACTATAGAATGACATTGAAAACCTTATTTTCTAAAAAAAAAAAAAGAAAAAAAAAAGAAAAGCATTTTGAAAGCATTACAAGTGAAACAGATCATGAACATTCTGCACAACCAAGGTAGAAGCTGTAAATAAAGATGAAGATTTCTTATGCTGGAAAATGACATTGATTAAATATAGACCAAGGGAGTTTATGTGAATATTTTGGCCCAGTTATAAGCATTTTTCTTCTCCCATAGCACAGGTCCAGCTATTAATTTTCCCTATAGTCTGACAGTCTTTGTTGCACAGTGTTAACAATATAAGATGAAAAATATGCTACTGTGAGAGTACTACTGTGGATACACTGGTCATCTATTTCAACCTTGATTTCTGGTAAGAACTTACTGGTTTTTTTCTTACACATTTTCAACTAAAGGTGACAAATTCTGATTGACTTTACTAAAAACTATAGCTCTTAAGAAATGTGCTATAATTAATACCATGTCTTACTGCAAAAAATATTTTTTCCTTTAACCTACGTTTATAGAATATGCAATTTTATTTTCCATACAATCAATACCCACAAGGTGCCGAATGCTGATATCTGCTTAGCTATACCTCTAGATATATCCTTAGCATTTGTGATCATTATACTGACTGAAACAATTTTAGGTCAGTGAGTCACAAATATCTCACTTTTTCTTTTGTTTCTGAACACTAAAGCAGAGTTTTGAACAATATGCACATTTTCCAAAACTCCATAAAAATATTAAACCAAGTCATGTTTCTTTGTTAGGTTTGCCACAGGGTCCATAATCTTTAGAATATTTTAGCTTGGGATGTAGATACCAAAGGGAAAGCTTGTTAGGTATGTTGGCATTTCTAATTCTTAGATTCCTTTTGTGGCTTTCAATATTTTTTTTCTCTGCACGTCTCCAAGAAAGCAATTGCTTTTGATCTGCCCTTAAGGCTTAATAAATATCTTAATTGACAACCTCTTCAACTTTACTCTTGGAATTACGGATTAATGCTTTCTTCTAAAACTTATTCATAGCAAATAAAGTCAGAAGAGAAATATTGTGTGTCCATTTAATCTTCATCTATTTGTATTTCCAATTATGTAATACCTCTTGCTACAGCAGAAACTCTTATAACCAGAATCACTTGAGATTGGTGAGGGCAGGAGAGGGGAAGAATTGGAGCTGATCAAAAAGCAGAAAGGGAGAAGGCTTGGAGAAATAACCGAACAGCAAAAATGTTTCAAGATTGTATTTCTCAGCCTGATGGAGATGTAGAACCAGACTGCCTGGGCTGAAATCCTGGCTCCTCTATATATTTTATCTATGACATTGTTCAGGTTAATTAACCTTTTAAAGTATTTGATTCATCATGTATAAAATAGAAATAATTATAGTAATAATCATCTAGGGCTGTTGTGAGGATGGAATGAATTAATACATGTAAAGTGCTTAAAAACATATTTAAAATATTAGTATACACCTTACAGATGTATGTTTATTATTATTAGTAGTAGTAGTATTTTTGAGATGGAGTTTCACTCTTGTTGCTTAGGCTGGAATGCAATGGCGTGATCTCAGCTCACTGCAACCTCTGTCTCCTGCCTCAACCTCTCAAGTAGCTGGGATTACAGGCACCTGACACCGTGCCCAGTTAATTTTTGTATTTTTAGTGAAGACGAGGTTTCACCGTATTGGTCAGGCTGGTCTTGAACTCCTGACCTCATGCGATCCACCTGCCTCAGTCTCCCAAAGTGTTGTGATTACAGGCGTGAGCCACTGCACCAGGCCTATTTATTATTACTAAAGTGAATGAAATTAAACACATAATTGGTTCTAAGCTCTATGCTTTATTTAATATTTTCAACATCCCTGAGATATATTTGTTGTCCTCTTTTTTTACAAATGAGAAAACAAATTTTCAGAGAGAAAATAACCACCCTAAGGTTCAACAGCTTGTAAGAAGATATGGAATTAAAATTAAGACATTTCTGATTTCACAAATGATATATCATTTTATTTTCACCACCTCCATTTATGTTTAACATGAAAAGTCTTACTATAGCCACATGATTTTAGATGAAAAAGCAAGTGACTCTGTTAAGGAAAGATTGAAGAGATGAGCAGGATTTGTTTTGAAAAAGTTTGGTGCATTTTGGCTAGGTCTTGAACAAAGAAAGAGTAGAATTTTAAAAGCAAAGAATAGTAAGTACACATACACACATTCCAGATATTGCTTGTGCAGTCATGAAAGTGTGGTGATGACTGATATTTTAAAACAACTATGAGTTACTTTTCATGACTAGAATATCGAATGAATGAAGGTAGGATTTAGAAGTGAGACTGGGCAGGTATTTGGGGCTACACAACAAATGGTTTTAAATTTTATAGTGAGGAGTTTGATCTACATACTGTTGACAGTGAATAAACCTGCAAGTTTTTAAAATGGAAAATGAATATAATGAAATATGTATTGAAAGACATAACTCTGTTAGCAAGATAAAGGGTAATTTTGTTGTAAAAGAAAGTTAAACAAGGCAATCATCATATTCTCAAAATAGTCATGATAATGAGTTTTTTTTTCACTAGGATAATAAAACTAGACAGAATGGAATCCTTTAAAGAAGTGAATTAAGAAAATCTGATTCAAATGCTGTATTTGATATTAGAGGTTAAGACAAGTGAGAATTTGCAAATGGTGGATTTTTAGCTATGGTGGTGTCTGAGTAAATAATAATTTATAATGACATAGAAAAACAGGTGGAGAAGTAGGCTTACAGGGAAGATAAGGAATTCAGCTTTGAGCAGCCTAAGTTGGAGGTACAGTGGGATATTTAGATCAAGCAGTCATTTAGGAAGATATCTTTGATACTTGGAAGACTGGCAAGGCCTAAAGATGTGAATTTGAGAATCCTAACTAAGCAGTTGATAGTTGAATTTTAGTGAATGTTAAGATTACTTTACATAAGAAGAGAGAGGGAAGAGAGGATGGATAGCCTTAAAACCCTAGGAGACACTGGTATGTTAGTAGCAAAGTGGGACAACTTGTGGGTAAAAAAGACCAAGAGTAATCAAAGGATTAGTAAAGATCTGAAAGAGGTAAAATAGAAGATAAAGAAGAAGAAAGTTTTAAGAGAGGATGGTCAGTTTGAGAAAATTGGACTCTGAGGTCAAGAAGGATAAGGACTGTTAAAAGGCCCTTGGACTTCACAATTATGAGATAATAGGAGAGCTTTTCAAGGACATTTTAGTGGAGTGATCAGAATGAAAGTTTAGATTACAATGAATGGAAGAGTGAATGGAAGTGAGAAATAGGAGGCAGGAAATACTGAACATTTTTCTAAGAAAATTAGAGTGTGCCTATAATAATACAGAATTAATTATTGGCAAGTAGAGTCAACTTTTTTCTTTGAGAAAGCCAGTAAAGAAAACAACATAAGTAAATTTTTAGAATACTTTGAGGTAGAGAGGATGTTTGAAGTTACTTGCCCTTGATGATCTCTATTTCCCCTAACTATGAAATAAAGGGATCTGCTGTTTAGAAACGTGGCTTTGGAGTACCCCCCCCCCCATTAAAGAATTGTGAAAATAAGCTACCAAATTCTTACTAACCTGGGAAAAGACACAAAATAAATGGACTTATGAGTCACAGTTTGAAATCAGCAAGCAGATGTATATAGTCAAAAGGCAGAAGGAAATGAATACAAAAGGTTAAGATAGATAGTCTAAATGAAGAAAACAGCATTTATGACATATGTATAAGTGCTAAATAAGACATTGAAAATAAATTATGTAGACTTTCTTCAACCTGCCTGACCTGTGGTTTTAGGCAAATCTTATTTTTATGAGCTTTAGTTTCCTCATTTGTATAATGGGCTTTTGTATAGTGCTTGGCATACCAGCTTCAAGAGGTTTTCGAATCCTCAGATTTACTTAAAATTTATTCAACACAGAGTTACTCAAAGTGTGTTCTTTCATAACAAGGAAAGGGAGATGGTGGGTCTATGATCAAATAACCTTGGGAAAGTCTAAGTAGATGTTTTCTTTTGGGTGTTAGAACACATGTTAGCGTATGAAGTTTTAAGATGTAGTCCAGTTAAAGAAACAAATTAATTGTATTTAGCTCATTGTTAGTCAATTGTATTTAACAATAAGGTGGTTTTAATTTTTTGAAAGAAATTTCTCTCCATCATGTTTAAAACTTGTACTGGAAAGCTACAGAATACATTTTGGGAAATCCTATTTTATTATGTAAGTACTCTTTCATGTATCAGAGTCACAAAAATGGAGAAGTGAAGAAAGCTACATCAGGGAATAAGCTGCACGTTTTATGGCCAAAACAGTAATAGTATTTGTGTAGATTTTTCTTTCTTTGAGAGTCTCTATTATTTAATTTAAAAATGTAAACTATCAAGTTATACTTAAAACCTATTTTGAATTGGGCTTGATAATCATTTTACACAAACATTATTTTTGCAAATTTCTCAGAGGCCATTAATTTCTCAAGTATATTAAACTGTCAATGTAAGTATTAAGATTTTAATTCATTTTGGATAAATTCCTGGAAACACAAAACCTCCTAAGATTTAGTCAGGAGATTGAAACAATTAATAGACCAATGTCAAGCTCTGAAATTGAATCAGTAACAAGAAAAGTTCCAATCAAAAAAAGCCCGAGACCAGGTAGATTTACAGCCAAATTCTACCAGATATATGAAGAATAACTGATACTAATCCTACTGAAACTATTCCAAAAAATCAAGGATGAGGGACTCCTCTGTGACTCATTCTATGAAACCAGCATCATCTTACTACCAGAATCTGGCAGAGACATGATGAAGAAATAAAACTTCAGGTCAATATCCCTGATAAACATAGACACAAAAGTCTTCCACAAAATACTAGCAAACAAAATACAGCAGCACACCAGAAAGTTAATTCACCATGACCAAGTATGCTTTATTACTGGGATACAAGTTTGGTTCAGCATAACACAAATCAATATATATGATTCACTACATAAAGAAAATTAAAAGCAAAAACCATATGATCATCTCAATAGATGCAGATAAAGCTGTTGATAAAATCCAACACTCCTTCATGATAAATAACCTCAACTGACTAGGCATTGAAGGAATGTACCTTAAAATAGTAAGAGCCATCTATGACAAACCCACAGCAAACATCATGTTGAACAGACAGAAGCTGGAACCATTCCCCTTGAGAACTGGAACAAGGCAAGGACGCCCACTCTCACCACTCTTATTCAACATAGTACTGGAAGTCCTAACCAGAGGAATCAGGAAAGAGAAAGAAATAAAAGGCATCCAAATAAGAAAGGAAATCAAACTTTCTTTCTTTGCTGACAATATGATTTTATACTTAGAAACCCCTAAAGACTTTGCCTAAAGGCTACTATAATTGGTACATGATTTCAGCAAGGATTCGAGACACAAAATCAATACACAGAAATTAGTAGCATTTCTATATACCAACAATGTCCAGGTAAAGAGTCAAATCAAGAACACAATCCCCTTTACAATAGCCACAAAAAACAAAAAAAAAAAAAAAAACGAAAAAAATACCGAGGAATACACCTAAAAAAATGCATAAGAGATCTTTTAAAGAACTACAGTACACTGTTGAAAGAAATCAGATAAAACACAAATGGAAAAACATCCCATGCTCATGGATTGGAAGGATTAATATCATTAAAATAGCCATATTGCACAAAGCACTTTACAGATTTAATACTATTTCTATCAAACCACCAATGTCATGTTTTGCAGAATTAGAAAGAAATATTCTAAAATTCGTATGGAAACAAAAAAGAAACTGAATAGCCGAAACAATTCTAAGCAAAAAGAAAAAAGCAGAGGCATCACTCTACCTGACATCGAATTATACTATGAGGCTACAGTAACCAAAACAGCATGGTACTGGTACAAAAATAGACATGTAGATCAATGGCACAGAATAGAAAATTAAGAAATAAAGCCACACACTTAAAACCATCTGATCTTTGACAAGGCTGATAAAAACAAGCAATGGGGAAAGGACTCCTGTTCAACAAATGGTGCTGAGATAGCTGGGTAGCCACATGTAAAAATTAACTCGAGATGGACTAAAGATTTAATGTAAGACCTCAAATTATAAAATCGTAGAAGAAAATCTAGGAATACCTTTCTTATATCAGTGATTACCTTTCTCATGCCTGTCTTGACAAATAATTTATGACCAAGTCCCCAACATCAATTGCAATAAGAACAAGAATTAACAAGTGAGACCTAATTAAATTCAGGAGCTTCTGCACAGCGGAAAAAACTATCAGCAGAGTAGATAGACAACCTACAGAATGAAAGAAAATGTTCACAAACTATGCATCTGGCAAAGGTGTAACATTCAGAATCAATAAAGAACTTTAACAAATCAAACAAAATACAAACAAACAAACAAGCAAAATACTAATAACCTCATTAAAAAGTGGGTGAAGTACGGGAGTAGACTGTAGAGAAAGAGGAATGCTTATATACCATTGGGGGAAATGTTAATTAGTTCAGTGTCTGTGGAAAGCGGTTTGGAAATTTCCCAAAGTACTTAAAACAGAGCTACCATTTGATCCAGCAATCCTATTACTGGGTATATGCCCAAAGGAATATAAACTATTATACCAAAAAGACACATGCACACATGTGTTCATTGCGGTGCTGCTCACAATAGCTAAAACACAGAATCAACTCAGGTGCCCATCAATGGTAGACTGGATTACTGGAAAAGGTGGTACACATACTCCATTAAAGAAAATGAAATAATGTTCTTTGCAGCAACATGGATGGAACTGGAGGCCATAATCCTAAGCAAATTAATACAGAAATAGAAAGCCAAATATCACATGTTGTCACTAGTAAGTGGGAATTAAATATTGAGCACACATGGACACAAATATGACAACAATCGAAACTGTGACCTACTAAAGGGAGAGGGAGGGAGGGGAGCTTGGGTTAAAAATCTATCTGTTGGGTACTGTGCTTACTACTGGGTCCAGTATAGCCATGCAACAATCCTACACGTGCACTCCCTATATTAAAATAAAAGCTGAATAATTTTAAAAGAGATTGCAATTTATTTTATATAACTAGCTTTGATTCACTAACTTTTTTGTTAAGGATATTTTTTTCCCATCTATATTCATGATATGATAGTGGTCTTTGAATACCTTTCTTATAATATCCTTATCAGATTTTTGTGTCAAGGTTATGCTGGCTTCATACAATGAGTTGGGAGTTATTTCTTTACTTTTCAGAAGAGTTTGTGTAAGCTGTTTTTAATTTGCTATTTGATTTTTTTTTATTTCTAGAGATGAATACATAGATCCTTAATTTTCACTCTTTCTTTTGTGATTGTATGCATTACAAATATAAATTATCCTCTAAGCACAGATTTAGCTGTATCTATCAAGCTTTAACATGTTGTATTTTTGTTATCAATTAATTCAAAATACTCTCTACTTTTCATTGTGATTTTTCATTTTATTGTTTTTTAGAAGTTGGGGATTTTCTTGTTTTGCAGTTCTGCTGTGATCAGAGATCCCTATCTGAAAGATATACATCTTTTGAAATTTGTTCAGACTTATTTTGTGACCCCAGCATATAGTTAATTTTGATAAATGTTTATTTGAAAAGTTGTAGTGTACTTCTGTGTTGTATAATATTTCATATCCATCAATTAGGCCAGATTTGTTATTGTCATTTTTTTCTATGCTTATTGATATTTTATCAGTTTACTTAGTGAGAAAAATATGTGAGTTCTTATAATAATTGAGGGTTTATATATTTTCCTTTCAGTTTTGTTTACTTTGCCTGATATACTTTGAAGCTAAATTATTAGATTAATAAAGATTTAGAATTTTATATTTTCCAAATGGATTAACTGCTTTATACAAATTTTAAAATTTCTTTCTTTCTCTCTAATAATATTGTCTCAATGTCCACTTTGTTTGATATTAGTAAAACCATAAACATTTTTCTTTTACTTAGAGCCTTTCTTTTTACTTTCGCTTTCAAACTTTATGTAGCCTTATATTTAAGATATGCTTCATAAATAGCTTATATTTATTTCTTTAATATGGCCTAGTTATTTTTCTTTTCTGAAATAGTTTATTTTATATTAATATAATTGCAGATATATTTCTGTTTAAAGTTATAAATTACTTTTCTCCTATTAGTCTCATATATTATCTACTATTCATTTCTCTTCTTTCTTGTCTTCTTTGAATTAACCAAATGCAAATATTTTGTTATTTAATCTTTCTCCATCTATCCACAAAATTAGCCTGTTAGTTATGCATTTCTTATTATTCTTTTTCTGAATATTTTAGAGGTCACAATATACATTTTTCATTTAATGATATTTCCTATCAATTATTATTATTACTCTGATATCACTAGGACCTTAAAACACTCTAACTTCATTTATTGCTTTACCATCTGCCATGACAATAAAAAATTACCTAACCTCTTGTTGACTTTCCAACTGCCCTTCATGGTAGACCTGTAATTTGAATCATGTGGTGGAATTGAGTAAACGGAAATATGACAAAGTCATGTAGATATTTCTATTATACACATGTATAAACTTTTTTTTTTACATGTGTTAACTCTTTATGCATTAATGCTACAGATATTTTACTCTTTTTCTATACTTCAGATTTTTTTTTTTTTTTTTTTTTTTTTTTTGTAGTTTCAGAGGTATTTGAGAGAGGTAGAATCTTGGAGGGAAAACACAACAATGACATTCAAAGCATAGGCCATCATTTTGCAATGCTATCGTTTTTCTGTGTATGTCAGGCCTGGATACAGGATGACTAGATTATTGTTAGAGGAGGTTTAAAAAGTTTTCCTCATTCACATGAGGGAGAGGTTCAAATCAAGCTACTCTAATGGCTAGTCCCATAAGGAAAGTTTTAAGAACATGTAACAATTTATATTAGGTCAAATGACATACTATACCATAGATTTTGCATATCATTATTCAGTAAAACTTGTAAATTCATTTGAAAATAAACATTGGTTTTCTAGTTGTAAGAACACATATTCTACTAAAAATCCCTCACTCTTTATTGTAAATAGGGGAGAGAAACATTGTAAAATTTTCTAAAAACCTTGTATTTTTGTCTCAGTGGTAGGAGAAAATTCCCAATTTGGACTGAATGGAGAAAGGAAGGGAAAAAAGGCAGTAGGAGTGTCACTTGTAGATGTTGTTTTGCTGTTGTTAGTGTAGCCAGTGTGTACCATCTGCTTTCCCTTACATCACTGCAGGTTTCTTACTGATCCGGCTAATACCATGAAGCAGTCTTCTCTTTTCTCTTCTACACCGCCTGACGTTTTCTGCTTTCTGGGTGAGTCACTTGCCCAGTTCAGTCATATACACAAACTTGCTTGCCTGGGATACTGCTTGCTTTAATCTTGAGTTGTTAGGCTTTATAATTTTCAATTCGTTTCTAAATCCTTTGGATCTAATACATTTGTTTAATTATATTACACATTTTAATTTCTTTAGAGCACATTCTTTCCTGTGTCATAGTTAATATAAGTAATATTATGTTGTCGTTTGGACACATCCCAGGCCTGGATCTCAAAGGATGGCTGTCAAATGGAAAAGACGAAGTCAGTGAGACAAAAGAGCCTGCTGAATCTCAGGAGGCACCTGTGTTTCAAATGTGTTAATGGAACTGTCCAGGTGGAAACCAGAGGTGTCATATCTGGGATTCCACCCTAGGGGCTCCATAAATTCTCTTTCCTGGGATTCTGAATGGCTTTCTGAAGTTGCATTAAAAAAATGGCTTGAGTGTATTTAAAGTCCTTTCTTGAAAGATTATCTTTTTAAAAGCAAAGTATTTTTATTCTTCTAGAATGTATGTAAAACTATTTAAAATAATCAGTTATTTATAGAAGTACCTCTTACTGTCCTACTTGTGTACTAGACAAAAGCAATTTAACACAGAAGCATTTATGTAGATTGAAGCCCTAAAATAAATATCCATTTTGTCTCACATTTTATAATTTCTTTCTAATTATCAAGGCAGTTAGATCAGACAGAAAAATGATTATTGTGGATTATGAAAAGAATTACTTCCGACCCCAAGGGAGTCTTTTGATTATGTTTCAGTTTTAATAAAAATCAAAGCCAAAAGCTGTTTATTGTAGCTGTTTTGTATACTACTTTTCTAGAAGGACAGAAGAATGGCTTTTGTAAGTCTGAAAGTGGGTTTAAGTTGTGGAAAGTCTCAAATATTTTATTTTCATTTAGACAGGTGTAAGACTAAAGAGCATTTTTATTATATCCACTAAGGTCTCAGTGATATGTATTTATTTCACACAGTGGCAGGAGAGTTCTTATATAGGTAACTGCTATAAACTTATATTTTAGTACGTCAGACTGGTCACTAGTTTTGTTAAAAATTATGAAATATAAACAAAGTGAACAAAGATTGCAAGAGCTTTTTGTATTTTAGGTTCCATATATACTGAATGTTTTTCCCTTGTTGAATCGTTAATATAATTGAATTCATGGTTATTAAAATATTATAGATTTGGTAGAGAGTAATTAGAGATATCAAATAAGCAATGCTCTGAAGTGAGAGTTTTCAAAATATATTTTAAATGTCACAGACTTTTTCAAATTCTCCATAAAATATTCATTTATATATTACTATCCATTCCACTTGACAAGTGAGAAAGTTCACATTTGGAAGGCATACGTAAGTTGTCCAGTTAGTAAACAATAAAGCCTGGAATCAAATTTATGCAGTTTGAGGAGTGGACTAACATTCTTATCTGCCACATTACATGTATTTTTAAACTGCCTAATAATAAAATACTATTATTATTTTCATTTTTTGAGGTGAGGAAACTGATGTTCAGAGAGATTAAGATTTATAGATTAAAAAGCAAATAATTATTTAAAGCAGGGTTCGAATTAGTATTACCTAAATCTAGAGTTTGTTATCATAACTATAATTCTGTCACTATCTTTTATTCCTGGCTCTCTCTTTCTGTTTACTACGTAGTTATGTAGCTGAGACAATAGAAGATAATAAAATGACAATTATAGTTTTCTCTAATATAGCTGGCTCAATTAAAATAATCTTTATTTTCTTCTTTATTTTTGAGCACTTAAGCATTTGTTACAAATATTTTTATTCAAAAAAAATATACTATAACTCAATGAATAGACCTAGTTCGATAGGTTGTTGAGATTGATCTAGAAAAGTAAATTATTGACCATTTTGCATAAAAGATCTGTAACTCCATTAGTCATAGTTAAGAGTGATCATCAAATAGTAAATTGTTATTCTCTCTAACAGTGACAGGACAGAGTCCTAGTCTAACTATATTGGATTCCAACAGCATAGCAATACGGTCAAATTATCAGAGAAAGACTGGCCATTCCTATGTTAAGATAAAAGAGTTGCTGGAAGTGTGAAATGAGGAAATGGGAAAATAATGAGTTATTAACAAAATAAGTAGTAGAGTGGAAAGACTGAAGACCATACAAAGGATATTGAAAGATGAAAATGTATATTTTGGTTTGAATACTAATTGCTAAAAACATTATGAAATAATTAGGGAAATTTGAAGCTTGGTAGATATGTATTAAATGACATTATTGAGTTATTTTTATTTTCTTTAGGTATGATAATGATGTTTTACAGTGGAATAGTATAATGTCTGGGATTTGCTTTAAAATAGTTCAGAGGAGAGAGCTTGGTGATGACTGCATATACATATGAGAACACAATATTCTCTCTCTGTTTTATGTGTTTGATAATTCTAATAAAACGTTAAGAAAAGATAAAATGACAAAGGCAAAGATAGTAACTTATTTAGAAATGAGGTTGTGTGATGGAGTTTTTACTTTAATGGGAAGAACTTAAATAAACTGAAGGTCTGTCCTAAATTCATTGAGTGAAGCTTCAGTCTACGCCTGACTAGTTTTCAGTTGTAGCACTGTTAAAATCATTCAATGAGATAGATGCATGTAAAACACATAAAAAATGCCTAAATATAAAATAAATTCCAAATGTATTAGCTATTTATTTTATTCCCATAAAAATTGTTCTAAAATCCATACTTCCTATAGCAATATTTATATATTAAAGAAATCTTAGTAGTTCGGTGGAAATTCTTATTTTATCTGTGAGTTAAATTATCTGAACGAACTTGAATTGAATTTTTATTATTTCCTACTAAGCCACATGGGAAACAAATAGTTTAAGTGACTCTCCTAAATTCAACTGCTAGGTAGTGTCAGGGATGAGAGTCCAGACTTCCTAAATTCAGGTTTCCCAAATCACAGGTTCATGGTCTTATTGTATACTGCATCTTTTGTTTTTTAAAAAAATAGGTTAGAATGAACAAAAACACAATGCAAGCAAGCTACTTGCACAAATTTATGTATAGATTTTCCTCCAATTGAATCATATCTGTCACTGTAGACCCATTTTCTTGTTTGCCACTGATGTCTCCAGGCTAGGACAAAACTTGATCTTAGTTAGCGGTGCAATAAATATTTTTTAAATAAATAAATTATGCATTTGTACTTGGTTAGGATTTATGTAGATAATTTACTATTAATAAAATAAGTCCTCTGTGCTCTCATAGGTCAGTTTGTAAGATAAATATAATAAGTACTAACAAAGTAAATAATAATAGAAGATGATGGAATAAAGGATAGTAATTGGTAAATTTTTAACATTTTTTAAATAGGTGAACTAATGAAGTTGAAGGACAGGATTTAAAAACTGCATAGTTTGACGTCAGAATTACACACAAAATTTTAAACCATGTACGTGTGTGATCCTTTTGCTGTTTATATTATAAAATATTTTTTATCTATGTCATCAAAATGAGAGAAACAATTATAATGGTTATTACTTAAGAAACCAATGCAATGATATTTGTAGTTAACTTCAAAGGTAGGTGTCACAATTCTTTACAATTAATTAAATTCTTATGCAAAATTTTTGAGATTTTAAACTTTAAGCTGAATGTAATTATTGTGTTTTTGCCTATAGTTTGAAATAATGGGTGTGCCTATTTCTAGAATGGTGGTGCATTGATTTTGGTCAGAAATTATGATGCCAATAGCACCTATGCATGGCTTTTAGTAATTGCTAGATTTTACTATTGCATTATCCTTTTCAACTCACATCAATATTGAACCTTTCTTACACTCATGAATTTTTAATATTTTTCACTGAGCCTGGCTTCTAATTGAGCTCCCTCTGAAGGACTATGTTGAGCCAATATGATTCTTGCTTATGTATATGCACAAAGATTTCTTAGAAAACAAGAAGCTAGAATTATGAGATTTGACATGTGCTTTATTGTGAGAAGTGGGAAACTGACAGATGTGGAGGACATTTCGGAGGAGTCCAACTGGTCCACAGGCAAGCACAACCATATCTGATTAGGCTGACAGCTCTGACTATCCATTTGTACATGAGCCTGGAGGTCTCTAATTGTTTTTCAGATCACTTAGCAATTAATGATGCCATTGTCCTTGGGTAGCTCATTTGCAGATCGATACTTGCTGGCAGAGTCAAAGCTTGGAAAGACATAATGACAGTAACCAAAGTGACTCTATTAATAATAAAGCCCACAAGCAATGACTGTGAAAGAAGACTGTCAGGAGATTGTGTTTCTTCCACAGCAAGTACCACTTGCAGTTTTTCAGAAGACTGTCAAGAAAACTGAACTGTAATTAACATTAGTTATTTTTAAAGTTATTTGTTCCTTCACTATGATTATTAAACATATTTTGCTTTTCTACTGAGATATTTGTTCAGATTATATTTTAAGGTTATTTTTTAAATCTATTACTTATTCCCTCACTCCATCAAAGTACTCAATAAGATTTTTTAAAAATCATACAAGCTCATTAAAGCAATTATATTTGCCACTCGCTGTGGTTATAAAGGTGAATCATTCAGAATCAGGAGAATTTCCCCTGCTCCATCTCCTACAACTTTGGTCATTCATTAAAAGTGTGCTTCAGGATAGGTCTATGTTTGAAATAATTGAAGTTCTCAAATAAGTAGAAAATTTAATCCTAGGCCACTAAGTAGTTTTATCAGTGTAAAACATGATTTTAAAACATACATAGTTGAAGAGTTCCAAGTAGCCTTATTACCAGAAAAACATATTAAAACTAATCACTTTGATAAAGTATATTGGCTTCAGAAAATTTGAAAACCAAAGGAGAGAAAAATACCTTAAGTACTAATATTATTTGATATTAATAATACTTAAAGTTATAATAATCATTGAGGAAAGCAATATTCAAAAGTTCTCTTTATGTGTAATAATTTGCTTATGCCACATTTTAAAAGACAATTTTGTCTCAAATATTCTAGGAGAGAAAACAGTATATCCTGTCCTGAGCTTTAAGTGCAAACAATGAAAATCTTCTACTTGGGTGAAAATTAAAAGGTGGTTCCAGCACATTAGCTAATTGTTCCTTACTGGATAAATTGGCAATTTTACTTTTCAGATAAGAGTAGTTTTGGTTGACTATGAGAAGCCAAAAACTGTCTGTTTCATAATTAAGGAAATAACTCACACTTTATCTAAATGGATTTATAATTTCTCATCTATTTTCTTAAATCATTTTCATAACAATTTATATGTACTAAAATTAACATGTATTGACTTAGTCATGAAGCTTGTAAACTACAAATATGATAATGAGGATTCAGTGCGAGGAAACCAAACAGTATTTTCAAGCAATCTTCAATCTGACTTGTTTAGAGGAGCTAATAAATAAATTAAAACAGCTATTATGTAAGCTTAAAAAACATGGAAAATGTGATATTCCTGAAACACAAGATTTAGAAAGGACAGATAGGATTTAAACGTGTTGTAAGAAGAGTAAAAGTTGACAGATTGTCACTTTTACCTGTCTTTACCTGTCATTGTACTTGCTGATTTCATTTTCTCTTTTATGAGAAAAGCATAAAACATAATAGGCAGACTCGGTGAAGATGAAAAGCTTTCTTCCTTAATAGTTTTGTACTGAGTTGATTTTCCTAAAGAATGTAACTTGTTATGGGTCTCTGATCCAGCCCAGTGGCTGTCAAAATGATTGATGAAGCTGGTGCACGGTAATCTTTGCAGGCTTGGGTCCCTGGGCTTTTGGGCAAGTGGGTGATGCAAAACCTTGTGAATGTGATTGGGCAAAATTCCCAGCCAATCTAAAAACTAGAATTTTGACAAAATGTATTCCAAGTAATATTAGTCAAAAAAGTAGCAGAACACATTGACTTCTGAAATGATCTGACTGAATTATTTTGTGGTGAAGTCATAGCTGAATCACTTCTGTGTATTCAGTCCAAATATATCTGAAAGTCACATAGAGAGATTGCCAAAGAACAATGCTAATCCTACCATCTATGCATGTGTTAATTTATTGCAAAGCTAGATAAAATGTATGTTATTGGTAGAACTGTAGGCAATCATCAAAGCAGTTATAATTTCTCTTTTCATTCTAATTTTTTCAGCTTATTTTTCACTTTTGATATTGTATGAGCCACCCAGATGAATTTATTCTCTCAAATTTACGTGTCCACTGGTAAATTGATAGGGGAAAATTAATGGTCTGTGGAGCCAGATCAACCAACTCTTGCAAGTTTTGCACTACTGTAATACAGTTTCACTAAAACATAGTTCAGATATATATGATATTACTAGTAAGAAATGATATTTAAGGGTGCATAGTATTCTTTAATTGATTTATAATATTCAAATCATCTCCCATCATTGGACATTTAGGTTGTTTATAATGTTTTATCATTTTGTAGTCACTGATATTGTAATACTATTAGACTGAGATTCTGGTTGTTCTAATAGTATAAAATCCTATAAATAAAAATTTCATATTAATATAAAGGCCATTAATGTATATTGAGAAATAAATTCTAAAAATATTATAGAAATTTACCAGTATAGGATCTTAAAATTTGTGTCCTTGCTTACACTGGATAGAATATTCATTATTATTATTTTAATTTCACAAATATTAAGGAAGAAGAACACCTCATTAATTTATTGATCTGATGTTTTTTGATTAAATAATAAGACAATACAGATTGGTCAATTATAATTTTGACTTTTGTAAATTCCTTTTATATGCATCATTCTTGATTTATCCAATAGGGTTATGTAATTTATTTAAATTTTAAATTTTTATTTTTATGGGTACATAGTAGGTGTATATATTTATGGGGTACATGAAATATTTTCATATAGACATATAATATGTAGTAATCACATCAGGGTAAGTGGGGTATGCATCTCCTCAAGCATTTATCATTTCTTTATGTTACAGATATTTCAATTACGTTGTTTTAGTTATTTTAAAAAGTATAATAAATTATTGTTAACTGTAATCACCCTGTTGTGCTATCAAATACTAAATTGTATTTATTCTATCTAACTATATTTTTGTACCCGTGAACCATCCCCCACCAACTATCCTTCACAGCCTCTAGAAACCATCATTCTACTCTCTCTCTCCATGAGTCAATTTCATTCAATTTTTAGCTACAAAAAATAAATGAGAACATGTGAAGTTTGTGTTTCTGTACCTGGCTTACTTCACTTAACATGATGTCTTCCACTTTCATTCATGTTGCTGCAAATGACGGGATCTCACTATTTTTAATGGCAGAACAGTACGCCATTGTGTATATGTACCGCACCTTCTTTATGCATTCATTTGTTGATGGACACTTAGGTTGCTTCCAAATCTTGGCTGTTGTGAATAATGCTGCAATAAACATGGAAGTGCAGATATCTTTTTGATATACTGATTTTCTTTCTTTTGGGTATATACCCTAACAGTGGCATTGCTAGGTCGTATGATAGCTGTACTTTCAGTTTTTTGAGGAATTTCCATACTGTTCTCCACAGTGGCTGTACTAATTGACATTTCCACCAACAGTGTATGAGGGTTCCCATTTCTCCACATTCTTGCCAGCATTCATTATTGCTCATTTTTGGATAAAAACCATTTTAAATGGGGTGAGATAATATTGTAGTTTTGATTTGTATTACTCTGATGATCAATGATGCTGAGCACCTTCTCATAAACCTGTTGGCAATTCATATGTTTTCTTTAGAGAATACATTTTTAAATCAGATTGTTAGATGTTTTTCCTATAGTGTTGTTTAAGTTCTTTATATATTCCGGTTATTAATCCTTTGTCAGCTGTATAGTTTGCAAATATTTTCTTCAATTTGGTGGGTTGTCTCTCTCTTTACTTTGTTGGTTGTTTCCTTTGTTGTGCAGAAGTTTATCATTTTGATGTAATTCCATTTGTCCATTTTTGCTTAGGTTGCCTGTGCTTGTGGAGAATTGCTCAAGAAACCTTTACCCAGAGCAATGTCGTAGAGAGTTTTCTCAACATTTCCTTGTAGTAGTTTCATTTTTTGAGGTCTTAGATTTAAGTCTTTAATCCACTTTGATTTGATTTTTTTTATGGTGAGAGATAAGGGTCTAGTTTCATTTTTCTTATAGATATCCAGTTTTCCCAGCACCACTTATTGAAGAGACAATTCTTTTCCCAATGTATGTTCTTGACACCTTTTTTTGAAAATGAGTTGTTTGCAGATGTGTGAATTTGTTTCTGGGTTCTCTATTCTATTACATTGGTCTATGCATCTATTGTTATGCCAGTACCATGCTATTTTGGTTATAATAGCTCTATAATGTAATTTCAAGTGAGGTAATTTGATTCTTCCAGTTTTATTCTCCTTACTGAGGATGGCTTTGGATATTCTGGGTCTTTTGTCATTCCATATATATTTTAGAATTGTATGTTCTATGTCTGTGAAGAATGTCATTGGTATTTTGATCAGGGTTGTATTGATCTGTAGATTGCTTGGAATAGTAAATTTATTTTAACAATATCGATTCGTCCAATCCACAAATATGGAATATTTTTCCTTTTATTGTGTGTCCTTTTCAATTTCTTGTATCAATTTTTTACAGTTTTCATTGTAACCACATTTTGGTTAAGTTTATTCCTGGGTATCTTATTTTCTTTGTAGCTATTTTAATTAGGATTACTTTCTTCATTTCTTTTTAGGTTGTTTGTTGTTGGCATATAGAAATGCTACTGATTTTTGTATGTTCTAATAGATTTTTTGTTGGAACCTAGGTTTTTTCAAATATAAGATCATATCATCTGGAAACAAGGATAATTTAACTTCTCCTTTGCAATTTGGATGCCCTATATTTTTATTGTTGTCTGATTGCTCCAGCTAGGACTTTCAGTACTATGTTGCATCATAATGGTGAAAACTGACATCCTTGTCTTGTTCTTAGAGGAAAGGCTTTCAGTTTTCCCCGTTGAGAATGCTACTAGCTGTTAGTCTGTTGTATATGGCTTTTATTGTGTTCAGTTATTTTTTTTTACACCCAGTTTTGTGAGGGTTTTTATCATAAAGGATGTTGAATTTTATAGAATGTTTTTTCAACATCAATTAAAATGATCATGTGGGTTTACCCTTCATTTTGTTGATATGATGTATCACATTCACTGATTTGCATATGCTGGTTGGACCATCTGTGGGATATATCCCATTTGATCATAAGGATGATCTTTCTAACATGTTGTTGAATTTAGTTAGCTAGTATTTCTTTGAGGACATTTTCATCAATGTTCGTAATTGTCCTGTAATTTTCTTTTTTTTTTTCACATGTCTTTGTCTGACTTCGGTAACAAAGTCATACTGGCCTCATAGAGTGAGTTTGGAAATATTGATATCTTTCTTTAGGTTTTGAAAGTTCTTTGTTATTATCTGTTTTAATAAACTTCCTACCCCAGTCTCTCTTTCTACCTCCTCTTTATGGCTAGTAACTCTTAGATTTGCCATTTTGAGGCTATTTCCTAGATTTTGTTGGCACGTTTTATTTCTTTTCATTATTTTTTCTTTTGTCTCCTCTGACTATGTATTTTCAAATGGCCTGTCCTTAATGCTGTCTTCCACTTTATCCAATCTGCTGTTGAGAGACTCTGATGCAGTCTTGAGTTTGTCAATTCAGTGTTTCAGCTTCAGAAATTCTGCTTGATCTTTTTAAATGATCTCAATCTTTTTGTTAAATTTATCTGATAGAATTCTGAATTCCTTCTCTATGTTATTTTAATTTCATTGAGCTTCCTCAAAACAGCTATTTTAAATTCTCTGTCTGAAAACTACATTTCTCTGTCACTCCGGGATTAGTCACTGGTGCCTTATTTAGTTTGTTTAGTGAGGTCACATTTTCCTGGGGAGTCTTGATGCTTGTGAATATTTGTCGATGTTTGGGTATTTATTGTAGTCTCACAGTCTGGGGTTGTTTGTACTCCTTCTTGGGAAGGCTTTCCAAGTATTCAAAGAGAATTGAGTGTTGTGATCTAAGTCCTTTGTCACTGCAGCCATATCTGCATTAGTGGTTACTCCAAGTCCAGTAACACTGTGATTCTTGCAAACTTGTAGAAGCAGTGTCTTGATGGTCTTGGGCAAGATCCAAGAAAATGCCCTGGATTACCAGGCAGAGACTTTTTTCTCCCTTACTTACCTCAAACAAACAGAGTCTTTCTCTCTGTGTGCTGAGCTGCCTCAAGTTGGGAGAGAGGTGACCCAAGTCCCTCTGTGTCCACCATAACTTGGACTGCACTGATTGAGACCTGAAACCAGCACAACACTGGGTCTCACCCAAAGCCTGTGGTGACCACTGACTGGCTACCATTGGTGTTCATTCAAGGTCCAAGAGTTTTTCAGTCAGCAGGTGGTAAATAGTCAGGCTTGTGTCCCTCCCTTCAAGTTGGCAAGCTCTCTACCAGCCCGGAGTAGTTCCAGAAATGCCATATGGGAGCCAGGCCCTAGAGTCAGGAAACATAAGAATCTACTCTGTTCTCTATTCCACTGTGGCTAAGCTGGCACTAAAGACACTTGACAAAGTTCTTCTTACTCTTCCCTCTTCTTTCCTCGTGTAGAAGGCCCACAGTGAGTACTGTCTGGCTACTGCTGATGTTCACTCAAAGACCAAAGCCTCTTCAGTCAGCTTGTGGTAAATGCTGCCAGGCTTAGGTCTCTTTCTTCAGGGCAGTGGCTCCCTTCTACCTCAGAGCATGTCCAGAAGTTTCACCCAGGAACCAAGGCCTTGAACTGGGAACTCTAGGATCCTGCTTGGTTCTCTACTCCACTGGGGCTGAGCTGGTGCCCAAGCTGCAAGACAAGTCCCCTTTACTCTTCCCTCTACTTTCCTCAAGCAGAAGAAGTCTCTCTTTGTGACCACCACAGCTGAGAATGGGCTAGGTTACACCTGAAGCCAACATGGCCCTGGGTCTCACCCAAGAACTGTGTTGAATATGGCGTGGGTACTTCTGATGTTTACTTAAGGCTTAAAGCACTCTTTAGTCAGCAGGTGATGAATCCTGCCAGGACTGGATGCCTTCCTTCAAGGCAGCCAGTTCCCTTCTGGCCCAAGATGTGTCTAGAAGAGTCCAGAAGCTAGAACCCAGAATAAGGTCTTAGGGCTCTGCCTGGTGCCCTGTTCTCCTGTGGCTTAGCTGGTATCCAGGTTGCAAGGCAATGTCCTTTTTAAACTTCCTTTTCCTCTCCTCAAGTAGGAGTCTCTCACAGAACTTTGAGCTGTGCTGCCTGTGGTTGTGGGAGGGGTGATGCAAGCACTCCCTTGGCCAACCCAGCTGGTGTCTCGCTAGGTTGTGTGCACCCCAAATCCACTGGTTCTGATCCCAGCACAGCTGCAGGACTAGCTCAGGAATTGCAACTCTCATGGCTTATACTGCCTTTCAAGTTTATTTCAAACCCCAGAGCACTTTAGCCCATTGTGGTGGGTCTAGCTAGAACTCAGGTTCCAACTGCTGGGATGGAATGATTCCCCTCTGGCTAGGGCTGATCCAAGTGCTCCCTTTCTGGGTACTGGCTGAATTCTACCCTCTGCTGTTTTCCACTATGACAAGTTAGCACTGAATTTCAATGCAAAGTCCCATAATGTCTGCACTCTCTCTCTTTCAAGGACACAGATTCTCCAGATTCTCTCTGTGTCATGAGGTTGCTGAAGGGGGATGAGGGAAGGTGATCTTGGCAATTCAAGACTGTTTTTCCTACCCTCTTCAGTAGTTCTTTCCTTGATGTGATGTTAAAATCAGGTACTGTGATCTCTCACCTAATTTTTTGTTCTTATAAAGGTGCTTTCTGGCGTAGATAGTTGTTCAATTTGCTTTTCCTGCAGGAGGAGCAATCGCTGGAGGGCTCTGGCCATCTTTCTCCACCTCCCACAAATTTTAAAAAAGTAATTATAAGACTTTAATAGGAAATATATATTTTAAATAAATATTATATGTTTATATAATGTATATATTATCTTTATATGCCTTGTATACATTGTATAATCTCCCTCAGATTGTCATCTACCTTTCAATGTAATGTTTTATTTTAGATACATAGTTTTAAAATTTCTGCAATCATATCTACTTTTTTTTCTTTTTTATGTATTTGCATTTAATTTTAGAAAAGCTTCTCTCTGATTCAACATCAGATAAATATTAAACTAAACTATTTTCCTGGTTTTAATGATCCCTCTTCCCCAACCCAATCATTTAGTCCTAGATTTTGCCAAATGAGGTTTTTTTTTTTTAATTTGGAAAAACATCATTTTAGTTAGGTTGATTTTTGAACCTTACTTTCTCTACCTGATAAGAATGAAAGACTATTTACACATAATGAAGTAACGTGAAATGATCTGTCTAATTTATTTTTTCCAACTGTCTCTCACTTACCAGTTTTGAACATATAATCTGGACACTGTATATATCATTTTGCTTAAGTTATTTTTTATATAATTTTTCTTACTCTGGTAGTAGATATAGTTACTTTGCTTGGCTTTACAGTTTTCTTACCAACTGAAATTCCTTTTATCATGCTTTTACCTGTTATTTTGGTTTTGTCTTGGTTTGCTGGAATATATATAGCTAAAAGTCTTTTATTATTAGTGAAGCAGGATATTTTCCTGACCCCTTCATGGGACGCACAACAAGGTTGCCTCATTTACTCAATCCACAGCTCTCACCTCCTTGGGGGAGGGAGTGCATGAGTGAACAAGGTGAGAACTGGAGTGTACGAGTGCTAGAACCAGCTGGCTGTCTTGGCACTGGCAGGGGTGAACTCTGCTCAATTGGACCTGCTATCTCACATCCCTTGTGAGAGGGAGCATGCAGGTGAGAGAGTGCAGGAGCTGGGGCAAGCGCTTTTGGGTCCTGGCAGGAACAAACAGCACACAGGCCCCACAGAAGCATCAAGGGTGTACCCCAACAACCCCTGAAGCCCCAGAGGGAGTGTTACTGTGCTCTTTCAGCTCTACCATCTACGAATGGCTTAAGCATTAACAACTCAGTGGGCTCTCTGCATTTTTGGCAAAGGGTCAATGTGACAGCCTTTTGTATTCACACTCATGGCTCCCAAGCTCTTGTTCAATGTCCAGGAGAAATGAGGTCAGATGAATAAAGTGAAGGATGGTAAATGCAGAGGATTTTATTGCTAGTGAAAGTGGCTGTCAGCAGGAAGGGGAAATGAAAAGGAAAAGGGGCAGTAAGGTAATCTTTCCCTAAAGTCTAGCCATCTCCAGCCAGATTCTTTTCCGACATTACATTGCCAAACTGTCCCTCTGAAGTCAAGCTGCTTCTCTCCAACATCCAGCCATAGCCTCTGACGTCTAGCTGCTTTTCCCTGCTCTGCCAGCTGAGTCTGGGGTTTCTATAGGCACAGGATGGGGGGCAGAGTGGACTATGCATTGTTTTGAAAAAGGCAACATTTGAGCAGGAAAACACGGATATAAGTTCTCACTTTGTACCATGGTCTCTTGCTTTGTGGCTTGAGGGTGGGACTTCATCAAGGACCTGCCCTTTTCTGCTTAGAATTTCTCTGCCTCCTGTCCCTATCAATAGTGGTCTGTAGTGCATTGTCTGAGATTATTTTCAGTCTTTGGGACACCATCTTTTCCATAACTCAGACCAATACAGAGCATAGGTTTTAGGGTGTATTTATTTGAGTGCATTTGTTTGCTATAAATTTAGTTCATATGTGTTTACTAGGTAAGTATATGTTAGAATTTATTTTTTATAGCTTGCAATGGCATTTATTATGAAATAGAAATAATATGTTTTCAACCTGGTATACAACCAGTTTTAATTTTGATGATTAGCTGAATAGGGTAGATGTATCTTAAAATTATGCCATATTCAGTGCAAACACAACAGGTGATAAGGGATTCTTGAGTGAAAACATTGTGCTGGAGTACACATAACTCCTTTTTATTTTATAGTATTTTTATAAGAACTAGACAAAGCTTTCTATTTTCTTTCTATTCCCTTTTCTTGTAATCACTGACATGTTCTTTATCTATGTATTTACAGATGATGTTTAAATATGGATCCACATTTCCAACCTTTTTCTGATCCTTGGGCATGCTCTCCCTCCCCAGATTTTCCATGGACATTTTCACTTATATGGTGTGTTACTTCATAATCAACATTTAAAAACTGAATTTGTGGTCTTTCTTGGCAGACGCTATCTTCTGACTACCCTAAATCTCTTAATGTATTGCTTACAATGACTTCCAGCATATTTATGACCAGGTTTGATTTGAATGTTTTGTCTGACCAGTGGAGAGTACTTCTCTTCCCACTGATGCATACATATTCCTTCCTAGGTTGTATGTAAAAGCTTACGTATGAGTATAGTGTACTGCAGCTGACTTAATGAACAGCACAATAAGCTTGTATTCCTCCCTATTTTTTGTTTCTAAAACAGTGTTTCCTCTTTTGAAATAAGAGTAACTAAGTTTTTTAATATTTATATTTCCTAGTATATGTCGAGTTTAAGAGCAGGGTCCATATTTATCTGGTTTACTATTGGGCATATAATGCAGCATCTTACAATCACAGACACTTCCTATTCTTCTAAGAATGGCTTATGACTGTTTTTAAAATGCAATATACATTATAAAGCTAAATCTCCAACTCTTCACCTTCTACCTCAATACTTCAATTAAAAAGTATGGATGTTTCTAAAATTTTTGCTTTGGAATTCACCAATGATATTTACATAGCATCTTCACTTTTCTATTTTTATTAAAACAGTTGTATAGTTTAAATATATCGTTAATGAATTCTGTACAGATTCATGTAATATCTTTCCTGTGCACTCTGCCAGTATTTTGAGTTGGGATTTTGTCATTAGTTGCTAAGCATGTTTTAGACTTTGGAAATGGGTTACATGAGCTTGGCCCAGGTCATCAAGGAGCATCAGGCTTTCTGCCACAGTTTTCATATTGGCCAACCTTCTCTGGAAATTCGTGGTTCTTAGGTAGGAAGATTGCCTGATCCCAGGAGTTCGAGGCTACATTGAGCTATGATCATGCTACAGCACTCCAGAATTAGACCCTGTCTCTTAAAAACAATCATGATTCTTTTAGAAACCTTCAACAAATACCATTTAACATTTTGGAAAAGCTGAACTTTTGTGCAAAATGTGACATGAAAAGTATAGAAGCACCTTATTCACTGTAGGGCAATGCAGGTTAGTAGCTAATAAGAAATCATATGACAGTAACAAGATGGTGCAATTTTCACTTGAATGATTTTCTACCAGTCTAAATAGCAAACTATATTATTCTGTTTCATACAATGTATTTTAAATTTTCTGATTTAAAAGGAACTAAATAGCTTAGAATGAAACATAATAAAGCTTGTTATTTGTAAATAAAGGTGACTATAATTGATCACAGTTTTAAATCTTGTTCATCTATTTGATAATTGATGTAATTTATAGACACCCTGCCTTCATAAATTTCCTTGTAGATGTTTAGCAAAGAACAATCTGACAAAATATAGTAAAATATGTGGTTTCAACTCACTAGAACTTTAATCCTCATATGCCTGAGTGAGTTATAGGATAGCAGGAAAATGAATATATGCATTATGTCACTAAGAAAAAATGCACACCCTTCAGGTTTCTGAAGACAAATTATAATTTGTAGCAAAATACAAATGTGCTTTACAATAGTTTGTACCCTTTTGCATTACATAAGATACTTCAAAATCTTGGCATCATATCTAAATTTTTTTTATTGTAATATTAAATTTATAAAACTTTGAAACATGTAGATTATTTTACTATCTCTACTTTTATCAAAATTCAATCACTTTTATCATCAACTAAAGCATGTGGCTTAATGTCTAAAAAGTTTTGGTTGAGTTATGTAGCTGCAGAATAATAAACGAAACACATGCTAGAACCAAAGGACATTTTTATTTGATAACAAATGTTAACTTTTCACTTACCATTAGCAGAAAACAACCGTAAAACTTTCAAGTTCAGTATATGTCATATTCCTCAGAACTTGATAAAAACTAATCCTTACTGTGCAGAATTTCAGTATTCAGTATGACATATAAGGAATTCAGAAAAAAAAATCAAGATTTTGGTGCTGGATTCACTCATTATTATTTCCATTACCCCAACACTTCAAACACCCACAAGCCTGGGGCATTACTGAGTATTTCTCAAATCAAATAGTATAGAATAAAAACATATATGAACTAGTTTCAAAAAATTCAAATAAACTCAAGAACTTATGAAGTATAAACCATGCTATGGAGGCCACATGACCTATATGACCATCATTAAATATATCACTTTGGTTAAGTGGCAGACTTAAGTATTTAGACAAAAAGAGTTAGTGCCAATATGTAGGGACTTAATTTTAAGCACAGTAGGAATGAAGGTTCAGATGAATTAAATGTTCTATTTTATTAATTTTAATCCTGACAATAATCCTATAAGATATGAAGATAGTGAGTGTCAGAAACATTATGAAAATTGCCTACAGCCACAGAGACAGTGATTGACAGGACTGAGTTTTACCATAGACCTGTTGTTCTTTAAAGCTAATGCTGTTTCCACTGTGTGAACACATATTAGAAAAAGTTCAGAAAAGAAAACAAGTAATGTGAATCTGGTGAGCAGAGAAAACCTAATGGAATAAATAGGCTTTAAGTCTCTCTATCTAAGATTTAGAATAATTAGATATGGGAAAGGAAAGGAAAGGAGATTAAGCTCTCCTGATTGAGGTAATGGTGTAAGCCACAAGACAAGCATGTAAGACTTCTCTTCTAAATATCATCTCTTTAGCTAGTTTTTTCTTTTATTTCTACATTCACTATTTCTGCACCTCATCACACATCATATTTGAATGTTTGCCTGAGGCTACAAACTAAATAAAATACCTTTTGATATTACTTGTTTTTCTAATATAGACATCAGATTAATCCTTAGAAGAAGTTTATTCAGTCATTCAGTTACTATTTTTAAAATAAAAACTTTATACAAATGAAATTTAGAAGAATTTATTTCTAAACTCTTCTAAACAAAGAATGATCCACGAATTAGGCAGCACTCAGAACCGGGAGAGGTTTAGAGAGCCCCACCCATCAATGTGGGCAGGCTGTATTTATAGACACAAAAAGGAATTGAAGTAAAAAACAGCTTGATTCGTTACAACTTGTCATTTGCATTATTTGAGCATGGTATGATGAGGCATTCGCCTTATGTGTACATTGTCTGACCGGTTTGCTTCCTATGATTGGCTGAAGCTTGGCTTCTATAATTGGCTGAGACTCAGCAGTTTGTTACAAAAATATATTCTTAAGTTAGGTTGCAGTTTGTTTACTTAGCAAATTAGGTTGTAGTTTATGATGTAGAAGTTCCAAGTACAAAAGCAGCTGTAGGCTGCTTTAACAAGTCACCCTTTTGGTGTCCTCTCAGTTTTGAAGGATTGACCAAAACCTAGGGCATTGATTCCATACTCTGTCACCATCAGAATGGATTTGTTTGGTCTCATTATGGAATTCACGATTTATGACATCAAGTTAGTTGAATGATGTTTTATGTACCTTTTGTGTTGTCATTGTTCTAACTTTAGTCAGACCATTTGACATATAGTGGATGGCTGCATCCAGAGAATTTGAGACTCTTGAGAGACCACAGTGCACCAAGGAATCTATTATGACAGCTATAAAGAGGATAATACTGAGAAACTAAAGTATATGAACTTTACAAATTGAAACAATCAAAATCAAAATCAGATATATAAATATCAAATATATAAAAAATGAGACAGAAGCAAAAATCTTGTTTTAACCAAGTAGCTTTTTTGTTGATTTCCTGAAACTGAGTTTCTGTCATACCAGATTTATTTATCTACATGTAGCAGGAGGTGTTAGCTATTGCACATACCCCTAGTTCAGCCAACAGATAGATCAATGCAGTCATGTTATCTAAAATAACTTTAGCAAGATAATTTAAAGAAGTTTTCTGGGCAACTGTAGAATCAACTATAGTGGCTAATGTTTGAGACAAATTTTGATTCCTAACTTTATTTACATGTATGCCACGTCAAGGAAGAAGCATTCTACAAAAAAGATGCCAATTTGGTGGGATTTACATTTGCCTGCAAATTTTGCTTTATTCTGTGGTGCAAATTAAAAGGTGTATAATGTTCAGCTTCTCATTGGTTATAGATTGTCAGTGATACTGTTAAAATCTCTAAAACACAGTGGTCCCTTATTTTTCACTTATTGATACATGGAGTTGCCCATGCATATGGTTAAACGATAATTATATTGTTACGTTCTCTATGTAAATATATATTTTAGAGAGGCACAACAGACAGTTCCCTGTGGGATGCCTCATCCATTAGGACTAATTAGTAGGGAAGCACTAGTAATATTTATCCAAGACTCCATTACTGAATTATTGCATAACTGGAGGCTACCAACATTTAGGGAATTAGGGTTATAAATTTGTCTACAAAAGGTCAAAATATATTTATTTTAGTTTTTAAATTTAATGTCTGGTATAATATTACCGCAAAACCCATAGTATAAGTTCTGCTTTCTGTTATATTTAAACAAGGAATCTAGATACCTAAATCTGAAAGCCTAACCCTGTAGAAAAGAATAGATACTGCAGTTGGGATGTTAGTAATATTTGGTAGAGGGTAAAGCAGATAATTTTTAAGATCATGTGAGGATTTAGGTTTCACATAACATAGCCAACATGAGGTTCCCTGCTTCTGAGGAAAAACCTCCCTGCCTAGTTTTACTTTTGAGGTCTCCAATGGTTGTGTAGTCACAAGAGTCTGGAGGGGCTTTAGGAGAGAAATGTGGATCCAAGACTCAAGAACCTGAATTATTGCTGCCGTATGATTGGTAAGAACTTGGTATGCCTAGGATTGGTTTGGATGAGCCACAGGCAAAACACTGCCTAACTTCAAATTATACTATAAGGCTATAGTAAACAGAACAGCATGATACTGTTACAAAACAAACACATAGATCAATGGAACAGAATAGAAAACACAGAAATAAAGCCTCACACTTACAGCCATGTGATGTTCAACATAGCTGACAAAAACAAACAGTGGGGAAAGCACTCCCTGTACAATAAATGATGCTGGGATAATGGGCTAGCCATATGCTGAAATATAAAACTAGACATTTACCTTTCAACGCATACAAAAATTAACTCAAGATAGATTGAGGACTTAAATGTAACACCTCAAATTATATAAATCCTAGAAGAAAACCAAACCTAGGGAATACCCTTCTTGACATTGGCCTTGGTGAAGAATTTTTGGCCAAGTCCCCAAAAGCAATTGCAACAACAACAAACATTGACAAGTGGGTTCTAATTAAATGAAAGAGCTTCTGCACAGCAAAAGAAATTACCAACAGGGTAAACAGACAACCTCTATAACAGGAGAAAATAGTCACAACTTTGCATCCAACCAAGTTCTAATATCCAGAATCTATAAGGAACTTAAATCAATCAGCAAAAACCACAAATAACACCATTAAAAAGTGGGCAAAAGACATGAGTAGACACTTTTCAAAAGAAGACATACAAGGAGCCAATAAACATAAAAATGCTCATCTTCACCAATCATCAAAAAATGCAAATCAAAACCACAGTAAAGTACCATCTCATAGCAGTCAGAATGGCTATTACTAAAAAGGTAAAAAGCAACTGACACTGGTGAGGCTGCAGAATAAAGAGAATGCTTATACACTGTTTGTAGGAATATAAATTAGTCACTGTGGAAAGTAGTTTGGAGAGTTCTCAAAGAACTTAAAACAGTTACCACTTGACTCAGCAATCTTATTATTGGGTATATACCCAAAGGAATGTAGATATGTTCATTGTCGTGATATTCACAATAGTAAATAAATGGAACCAACCTAGGTGACCATTGATGATGAATTGGATAAAGAAAATGTGGCACATATACACCACGACATACCATACAGTCATAAAAAAGAATTAAGTCATGTTTCTCACAGCAACATGGATGGAGTTGGAGGCCATAATCCTCAGCAAATTAATGTAAGAACGAAAACCAAATACTGCATGTTCTCATTTACAAGTGGAAGCAAAATATTGAGCACACATGCACGTAAAAATGGGAACAGGAGACACTGCAGACTACTAGAAGGAAGAGGAATAGAAGCGTGCATGGGTTGAAAAACTACCTATTGGGTACTATGCTCACTACCTGGATCCAATATACCCATGTGACAATTCTACATATGTACCTCCTCTATCTAAGATGAAAGCCAAAATTAAAAAAGTAAAAGAACTTGATATGATCCCTTACAATGCAATTCAATGGTGGTCTTTCTCTGGTGTCATATCCATATGATGTAATCTTCAGGTTCTAGATTGTGAAAGGTGTGGTTGTCAGTTGGTGGGCCATTTAAAGGCTTATTTTATGTGGTGAAAAAGACACTTAGGCATAATGCATTCAAGTCTTGGAATGCTGAATTTTGTCAGAGTTTCTGAGAGCAGGAGATACATATGATTTTATTATTAGGGGTGTAGGCCTTTCAGTAATTATTTCATTAGGGGTCAGTCTATGTTTCCTAATAAGAATAGATCTAATTATCATCAGTCTGCTAATATCTTTGACAAAGACAATACAATTGATTCAATTAGCTTTGCTTAATGCCTTTGTGTTTGTAATACCTTGTTTAACTGCAGTGAAATGAATACTTCTATCACTGAAGATTTCTCCAGGAATGTCCCATAAAGGAAACACATTTTGTAATAATCTCTTAGTTACTATTATAGAATCAACCTATCTTCATGGGAAAGTTTCTATACAACCAGAAAACATACACTGAAATTAGCACTTGCATGAAATCCATTGGTTAGTATTTAAATGGTCCCTCAAGTGCTAGAAATTAATCACCCAAGTTTTGTACTGTCTTATGGAATATGAATTTGACAAATCAAATATTGATTATAAATCATTTTCACAATGTTAGGACAATTACCAAACCAATTTTAATTTTTAAAATATCATTTGATCTATTTGGAAAAATGGAAGCTTTAAAGACTCTGGAAGCAACAGGCAGTTGTCTAGGCTTTTCATGGGATTGCACTTAGCATTAGACTTAGATCTTCATAACCATCACCTTTGTTTCTCCAATTCAGGTATACAGCATTATTTCTTAAATAGGTTATCATAGGTAATTTGACTTGGATCAAACTTATGAGGCTCATTCAAATTGCATATTTTAATAATTGCAATATTTTAATAATAAAGCCACACGCTTACAGCCTAGCATGAAAATCTACCATTTTTAGTTTAACATTCCTGATATTCAGTTAATTCTGTTCTGCTTCATGTTTGGGTTAGTAGTTTTGTGGAGCCAACCAGTTTCTTTCTTAGAGTTCTGGAAATTCTTATCAAGTCCAAAAATATGACCTGATTTCTATGGATTTTATAATTCCTGGAATACATATTAATAACATGTCCATATAAATGTAATTTTAAAAAGTTAGCATTACTTATTATTAGGCAATGCTTCTTATATAATTTAGTGTATCAAATAAGCCCAAATAGTTTAATATGTCTTTTTACAAGGAAAGAGACAAATCCTTTGGAAATGTTCCAAAAGCACATTCGGAAAATCCAGAAGTTATTTCAAGCTCAAGAAAAAAAAAACTTAATTTCGAATTTTGAGTTCAGAAAGTTTGTCAAAATTATCAAGAGCTTAAAATACTTGATAAAAATACAAGCATAGGCCACTTAAATGATAGTTATTCATTTAACTAGAGGGAGAACTTAAAGACTTCAAAGACAAATACAGAAAGTTACATAGTTATTAAAAAAACTGTTTTAGTAGAGAGGACTCAGTTTTTTAAATGTAATCAAAGATCTAATAAAGACACATAAAGCACAAGATTAAACAGGGTAAAAACAAAACTTTTACTTCTCAGGGCACAATTTCCTACAAGGTAAATCCGTTTTACGAATTTCCTATATAAGAGCCAACCAATACTCCAAGAGCGTTGTTTGTTTTAACAGAGGATCAAATTGTTAACAGAGAGAATAAAATTCTAGTTTTGCATCAGTGAAATTTTTAATTGATGCTAAATATTTAGAAAAACTTAATAATTCCTTTTTAATCTTAGCCAGCTTCATAACACATAAAATTTTTTATTTCACAAGACTCATCTTCCACAAACCTTCTACAACTTTCTTATTTACTCAGGCTTTGTGCTAATACTTTTTCTCTTTCCACTTTGAAACAACTAGTCATTCTACTTTAGGACAATAATGACTCTTTTTCCCTTAACGGAACAATTCTTTCCTACCTCATTGCTTTAATTAACAAAAACGTGTCTTACTTTCCTTGAATATGAAGTTGTTGCCCTTATTACTTTTAGTTTTAATTAGCATATATTAATTAGAATTTTAATTATTAACATTTGCAAATCATTCTGTGGATTAGCACTATTTTGTAATTTCTGAAAATATGTGCGTCATCAAAATATGATTTATTTTTGTTTCTTAACAGACCAAAATATACTTAAATTCTTCATAGTATATAAAAAACAAGAAGTCCAAAGTAAATAAATTTAAACTTGTGTTCATCAATGTTTCAGTATTTTATATTATATTAAAATAATCTAGGTATTTAATTAATATTCTTTATTTAAATTTGCAAAACTTCAAGGTGCAAGTTGCCAAAGGGACTTGGGAAGCTACTTTTAAGTAGACACATTGTAACACAAAACAAAGCTAGCCATCATCAAGTTTTTTCCCCGTTGGCTATTTGTATAGCATGTAAATGTCATCATGAAAGCAAACACCTGAAACCATAATTTTAGTTTGTTTGTTTTATTGCTGTGCTTGATATACATGAAATAATGGACATTGCTTCTTCATTTGCACATTGTTCTTACATTGAACTCTTAGTTCTATAAACCAAAAATAACATTCAACGACCTCTGCAATCATCTGAATGGACTCCCTCTCAGCCAGGGCACTCTAAAATTTACCCTGAAAGACTGGTTAAGGCCATGACAGGAAGTGGGTTTGAACATTCCTCATTATTCCCCTCCAGTATTAATGTTAACAAAAACCTTAAGTCTGATAAGAAACATTTACAGTCTATTCTTTCTAACTCCTGCTACTTGAAGGCTTCATCTGCATGATAAAACCTAGGTCTTCACAACCCCTTATCATAACCCAGACATTTTTTTTTCTATTGATAATAACTCTTTCAACCAATTGCCAATTAGAATATGTTTAAATTCTGTGATCTGGAAGTCCTTACCTTTAGTTGTCCTGCCCTTCCAGATCAACCAATGTGAATGTTACATATATTGATTGATGTGTTATATCTCCCTAAAATGTATAAAATCAAGCTGTACCCCAATCACATTGGGCACATGTCATCAGGACCTCCTGAGCCTGTGTCATGGGCACATCCTTAACTGTAGCCAAATAAACTTTCTAAGCTGACTGAGTCCTGTCTAAGATATTTGAGGTTCACATTTTGGTGAAGATGAAGGGACTCTGAGTGGAGGTTTCCCTGACCTTTGACATATCTCCTATTGGTACCAGCTTGAGCTATCTTTATGGCTCAAACCAATAGCACAATTTTCTAAGACCTGCCCCCAATGCCAAGAGGATCCCCGATCTCCCAAAATTTGACTGAGTTCTAAAGTTTGTTTTGCTGTACAACTTTTTTGGAGATTTACTTGATTCCAACAATGAAGGCAAGTTTTCCTGCTTCCATGATGATGGAAGGCAAGTAACTCCTTTCTAGGATGATAGAGAGCAGTCATCAGTTTGAGACCCATTCCTAGATAAGTAGCTGAAGTTGTTTATTTTTATTTTTTTTTCTGAGTAAAGTTAAGATTAACAACCAGCTGATCTTAACTTCTGCTTATGATTATGAACAATCATTTTTTTTTTTTTGCCATTGTTTGTTCCAATCTTTCTTGCATCAGACTTTACCAACTCTACCTTACTTGGTCAAATCCTTATAAGAATTCCAGATTATGGATAACAAGACCTCTCTGAATTGGCTAAAATTCCTCTGAGCTGCAAAAGAGAAACAAAGCAAAGCAAAACAGAAGCATGCACTTGGTTTCTGTGTTTGCTTCCTGTCTTTAAAAAAAACAAATGTTCTTTCATTTACCTTTCTTTCCCCCATTTCTCTTTCCCTCGTCATCATCTTTGGTACCAAGAAAAAGTATAGAGAAGGCTTCTAATGACTTGAACCCCTAAAACTCAGAAAAAAGATGATGCTCATCCCTTTTGGGGTGTTCTTTTGCTTTGTGAAGTTCCAAGAGTCAGGGACAGATTCTTCTTAGCTCTGCTTTCCTGTATTGCATGACCTGACCTGACCTCGTTGGCTTTTGGGGGTGCCAGATATTACCTTGAACTGTGAGAGGATTTGACTTTGGCATGTGTAATGCTTAATGTATTAGTTTGTTTTCATAACGCTGATAAAGACATATCTGAGACTGGGGAATTTACAGAACAAAGAGGTTTAATTGGACTAACAGTTCCAGGTGACTGGGGAAGACTCATAGTCATGGCAGAAGGCAAGGAGGAGCAAGTCATGTCTTACATGGATGGCAACAAGCAAAGAGAGAGCAGGTGCAGGGAAATTCCAATTTTTTTTTTTTTTTTTNGAGCCACCGCGCCCGGCCGATTCCAATTTTTTTAAACTATCAAATCTCATGAGACTTATTCACTGTTACAAGAACAGCATGGGAAAGACCTGCCCCCATGTTTCAATTATCTCCAACCAGGTCCCTCCCATAACATGTGGGAATTATGGGAGCTAAAAGATGAGATTTGAGTTGAGACACACAGCCAAACTATATCATTCTGCCCCTGGCCCCTCCCAAATCCCATGTCTTCATGTTTCAAAACCAATCATGCCTTCCCAACAGTCCCCGAAAGTCTTAATTTATTTCAGCATTAACTCAAAAGTTCACAGTCCAAAGTCCCATCTGAGACAAGGCAAGTCCCTTCCACCTATGAGCCTGTAAAATCAAAAACAAGTTAGTTACTTTCTAGATACAATGGGGGGTGTGGGGGGGTAGGATACAGGCATCAGATGAATACAACTATTCCAAATGGGAGAAATTGGCCAAAACAAAGCAGCTACAGTCCCTATGCAAGTCCAAAATGCAGCAGGACAGTCAAATCTTAAAGCTCCAAAATGATCTCCTTTGACTCCATGTCTCATACCCAGGTCATGCTGATATAAGAAGTGAACTCCCATGGTCTTTGGCAGACCTGCCCCTGTGACATTGCAAGGTACAGTCTCTCTCTTGGCTGCTTTTATGAACTAGTGTTGATTATCTATAGCTTTTCCAGGTGCATGGTACAAGCTGTCAATGGCTCTACCATTCTGGGATCTGGAGGATGGTGGCCCTCTTCTCACAGCACCACTAGGCAGTACCCCAGTAAGGACTCTGTGTAGGGTCTCAACCCCACATTTCCCTTCTGCACTGCTCTAGCAGAGGTTTACCATGAGAGCCCTGCCCCTGCAGCAAACATCTGCCTGGACATCCAGGTGTTTCCACACATCATCCAAAATCTAGGCAAACCTCAATTCTTGACTTCTGTGCACTTTCAGGCTCAACACCATGTAGAAGCTGCCAAGGCCTGAAGATTGCTCCCTTCTGAAGCCACAGCTTAAGATTTATATCAGCCCCTTTCAGTTATGGCTGGAGTGTCTCTGACCCAGGACACCAAGTCCCTAGGCTGAACAAAGTATGGGAACCTTGGGTTCAGCCCATGAAACCACTTTTTTCCTTTTAGACTTCCAGCCTGTGATGAGAGGGACCGCTGTGAAGACCTCTGACATTCCCTGGAGACATTTTTCCCACTGTCTTGGGGATTAACATTTGACTTCTCATTGCATATAAAAATTTCTGCAGCCAGCTTGAATGTCTCCTTAGGAAATGAAATTTCCTTTTCTATCACATTGTCAGCTGCAAAATTTCTGAACTTTTTATACTTCGCTTCCCTCACAAACTGAATGCCCTTAACAGCACCCCATTCAGCTCTTGAATGCTTTGCTGCTTAGGAATATCTTCCACCAGATATCCTAAATAATCTCTCTTAAGTTCAAAATTCCACAAATCTCCAGGGCAGGGGCAAAATGCTGCCCGTCTCTTTGCTAAAACATAGTAAGAGTCACTTTTGCTGCAGTTCCCAACAAGTTTCTTGTTTCCATCTGAGACCACTTCGGCCTGGACTTTATTGTTCATATCGCTATCAGCATTTTTGTCAAAACCATTCAACAAGTCTCTAAGTAGTTCCAAACTTTCCCACAAGTTCCTGTCTTCTTTTGAGCCCTCCAAAGTGTTTCAACCTCTGCCTGGTATGCAGTTCCAAAGTCACTTCCACATTTTCAGGTAACTTTTTGGCAACACCCCACTTCCAGTACCAATTTACTGTTTTAGATCATTTTCACGCTGTTGATAAAGACATACCTGAGACTGGGCAATTTACAAAACAAAGAGGTTTAATTGGACTTACATTTTCATGTGGCTAGGGAAGCCTCACAATCATGGCAGATGACAACGGAGAGCAAGTCACATCTTACCTGGAGGGCAGCAGGCAAAGAGAGAGCTTGGGCAGGGAACTCCCATTTGTAAATCCATCAGATCTTGTGATGCTTATTAACTACCATGAGAACAGCACGGGACAGACCCACCCCCATGATTCAGTTATCTCCCACTGGCTCCCTCCCATAACACATGGGAATTGTGGGAGCTACAGGTGAGATTTGGGTGGAGACACAGAGTCAAACCCTATCACAGTTTCATTCAGGTACCCACTTCCACCATTCTCCTCATGAGAAGGAGTGTTGCGGCATAGAGAAGACCATGATAATAGGAAAGTGTTGAACAGAGTTGGCAGAGCATGTAGTCCATATAGTTAGCAGGGGTTTGAGAAGAGGGGTATCCATCAACCTTGAGTTTCTTATGAAAGAAGCAAAATTGACTAGAGAAAAGGGAAAACTAATTCTTAGAAATTTTTCTCTGAAAATGGTCCAAGTGTCAATTGGATAAGTTCAGACATGGAGACTTTTTGGACTTGATTTGAAGCTCCCACCACAAAAATATTCTCTTTTCTCTCTGAAACCTTGGTCAATTATTTTCCTGGGAGTGAAGACTTTGAGGGCTTCTTCTAGTAAAATAAATAAATAAATAAATAAATAAATAAATAAATAAATAAATAAATAAAAGTAATAATTT
>NW_016805019.1:856367-857640 GCF_001698545.2 Rhinopithecus bieti
AAAAAAGAAGAAGTTTTCCTCCTGTGGACATCATAACTCAAAGTTATCTTAGTATGATTTACATGTTTCTCTAGAAAAGCAGTGATTCTGGGTCTACAGTTTTTGTAAATGTAATTGGCTGGTGCCCCAGATGGAGGAGTTCTAGACTTCTTGGATCCAGATGAGCCCATGGTTCTGTCTTGTAGTAAACCCACCTATCAATTGAACCCAGTTTAGCTTATGTCTAATCTAGTCACACACCTGAAGCCTCCCTGCAGGTCCCAATCCTGTCTCTGTCATGACTTCCATACCCACTCTAGATCAAAAGTGCTCATATAAACTCAGAGAACTCAAAACACAAGTTTGTGGAGCTTGAAGATGTGAGAACTCACTCCCACTCCCACTGCTGTGAGAGATCACTGGGCACAATGGGCCCTGGTGGGTACCTTCTCTTGGTCACTGAGTGCTTTCAGGGATTGTTAGATGTCTACTTAGGATTCCAGTCTGACAATGAACTGTTTTTTTTGTTTTTTGTTTTTTGTTTGTTTGTTTGTTTGTTTTTTTTTTTGAGTAGTAATATGTTTAATGCTTTGAGGAACTCCCAAACAGTTTTCCATAGTTCTACACCACTTTACATCCCCACCAACAATATATGAGGTTTCCATTTTCTCCACATACTTGTCATCAAAAATTAATATTATTTTTATTATAGCCATCCGAGTGGGTATGCAGTGAATTCTCATTGTGGTTTTGGTTTGAATTTTCTTTTTTAAAAAAATTTTTTTAATTTTTATTTTTTTATATGTCTTTCCACTTTTTTTAAATTAATTTATTTTGTATTACTATACTTTAAGTTCTAGGGTACATGTGCACAACGTGCAGGTTTGTTACATATGTATACTTCTGCCATGTTGGTGTGCTGCACCCATCAACTCGTCAGCACCCATCAACTCGTCATTTACATCAGGTATAACTCCCAATGCCATCCTTCCCCCTTCCCTCCTCCCCATAATGGGCCTCGTGTGTGATGTTCTCCTTCCCGAGTCCAAGTGTTCTCGTTGTTCAATTCCAACCTATGAGTGAGAACATGAGGTGTTTGGTTTTCTGTTCTTGTGATAGTTTGCTGAGAATGATGGTTTCCAGCTGCATCCATGTCCCTACAAAGGACACAAACTCATCCTTTTTTATGGCTGCATAGTATTCCATGGTGTATATGTGCCACATTTTCTTAATCCAGTCTGTCACTGATGGACATTTGGGTTGATTCCAAGTCTTTGCTATTGTGAATAGTGCC
>NW_016805019.1:857869-936641 GCF_001698545.2 Rhinopithecus bieti
TTACCATTCCTTCTGAAACTATTCCAATCAATAGAAAAAGAGGGAATCCTCCCTAACTCATTTTATGAGGCCAACATCATCCTGATACCAAAGCCTGGCAGAGACACAACAAAAAAAGAGAATTTTAGACCAATATCCCTGATGAACATTGATGCAAAAATCCTCAATAAAATACTGGCAAACCGAATCCAGCAGCACATCAAAAAGCTTATCCACCATGATCAAGTGGACTTCATCCCTGGGATGCAAGGCTGGTTCAACACACGCAAATCAATAAACGTAATCCAGCATATAAACAGAACCAAAGACAATGAACTGTTAAAAGAAAAACTTTAGACAAATTAAATTTATAAGGGTTTATTTAGCAACAAATTTTTATTTATTTATTTATTTATTTATTTATTTATTTATTTATTTATTTATTTTGAGATGGAATCTCGCTCTGTCATTCATGCTGGAGTGTAATGGTGTGATCTCAGCTTATTGCAATCTCCACCTCCCAGACTCAAGCAATTCTCCTGCCTCAGCATCCCGAGTAGCTGGGACTACAGGTGCATGCCGCCATGCCCAGCTAATTTTTTGTATTTTAGTAGAGATGAGGTTTCATGATGTTGCCCAGGCTGGTTGTGAACTCCTGAGCTCAGGTATTTTGCCCGCCTCGACCTCCCACAGTGCTGGGATTACAGGCGTGAGCCACCGCGCCTGGCCAGCAATGAAGAATTTATAAATCCGGCAGCAGTCAAAACCAGGAGAGGTTCAGAGGTCTCCATCCAGCAACACTGACAGGGAGGGTTTATAGACAGAAAAAGGAACTGAGGTACAGAAAGAGTTTGATTGGTTACTGCTTGGCATTTGCTTTGTTTGGACATGGTATGATGAGGCATTTAATTTATATATGTGCATTGTATTAGTCCATTTTCATGCTGCCAACAAAGATATACATGAAACTGGATACTTTATAAAGGAAAAAAGGTTTAATGAACTCACAGTTCCATGTGTCTGGGGAGGCCTCACAATCATGGTAGAAGGTTACAGGCACATCTTACATGAGGGCAGACAAAAGAGAATGAGAGCCAAGTGAAAGCAGTTTCCCCTCATAAAACCATCAAATCTCATGAAACTTATTCACTACCATGAGAACAGTAAGGGGGGAACTGCCCCCATGATTCAATTATCTCCTATTGGGTCCCTCCCACAACATTTGGGAATTATGGGCGCTACAATTCAAGAGGAGATTTGGGTGGGAACACAGCCAAACCATATTCTTCAGCCTTGGCCCCTCCCAAATCTCATGTCCTCAAATTTCAAAACCATTCATGCCTTCCAAACAGTTCCCCAGAGTCTTAACTCATTTCAGCAGTAAGTCGAAAGTCCACAGTCCAAAGTCTCATCTAAGACAAGGCAAGTCCCTTCTGCTTATGAGCCTATAAAATCAAAAGCATGTTAGTTATTTCTTAGATACAATGGGTGTACAGACATTGGGTAAACACAGCCATTCCAAATGGGAGAAATTGGCCAAAACAAAGGGGCTACAGGTCCCATGCAAGTACAAATTCCAGCAGGGCAGTCATATCTTAAAGCTCCAAAATGATCTCCTTTGACTCCATGTCTTGCATCCAGGTCATGCTGATGCAAGACATCGGTTCCCATGGTCTTGGGCAGCTCCACCACTGTGGTTTTGCATGGTACAGGCTCCCTCCCAGCTGCTTTAACAGTCTAGCATTAGTGTCTATGGCTTTTCCATGCACATGGTGCAAGCTGTTGGTGGATCTGCCATTCTGGAGTCTGAAGGACACTGGCCCTCTTCTCACAGCTCCACTACGCAGTGCCCCAGTGGAGACTCTGTGTGGTGGTACCCACCCCACATTTCCCTTCTGCATTGCCCTAGCAGACGGTCTGTAAGAGGGCCCTGCTCTTGCAGCAACCTTCTGACTGGACATCCAGGCGTTTCCACACATCCTCTGAAATCTAGGTGGATTTTCTCAAACCTGAATTCTTGACTTCTGTGCACCCACAGGCTCAACATCACATGGAAGCTGCTAAAATTTGGGGCTTGCACCCTCTGAATTCATGTCCTGAGCTGTACATTGGCCCTTTTTAGTCATGGCTGAAGTGGCTGGGACACAGGGAACCAAGTTCCTAGACTACACACAACAGAAGGATCCTGGTCCTGAACCACGAAATCATTTTTTTCCTCCTGGGCCTCCAGGCCTCCGATGGGAAAGCCTGCCTCAAAGGTCTGACATGACCTGGAGACATTTTCCTCAGTGTCTTGGCAATTAAAATTTGGCTCTTTGTTTTTTATGCAAATTTCTGTAGCTGGCTTGAATTTCTTTTCAGAAAATGGGTTTTTCTTTTCTATGGCATCATCAGGCTGCAAATTTTCTGAACTTTTATTTTCTGTTTCCCTTTTAACACTGAATGCTTTTAACAGCACCCAAGTCACATCTTGAATGCTTTGCTGCTTATAAATTTCTTCTTCTAGATACCCTAAATCATTTCTCTCCAGTTCAAAGTTCCACAGATCTCTAGGGCAGGGGCAAGATGCTGCAAGTCTCTTTGCTAAAACATAGCACCTTTACTCTAGTTCCCAACAAATTCCTCATCTCCATTTTAGACTGAATTTCATTGTCCATATCATTATCAGCTTTTTTGTCAAAGTCATTCACCAAGCGTCTAGGAAGTTCCAAACTTTCTCACATATTCCTATCTTCTTCTGAGCCCTCCAAACTGTTCAAACCTCTGCCTGTTACCCAGTTCCAATGTTGCTTCCACATTTTTGTGTATTTTTACAGCCACACCCCATTCTGCTGGTACCAATTTACTGTATTAGTTAGTATTCATGCTACTGATAAAGACATACCTGACACTGGGTCATTTATAAAGAAAAAGATATTTAATAGACTGACAGCTCCACGTGTCTGGGGAGGCCTCACAGTCGTGGTGGAAGGCAAAAGGCAAGTATTACATGGTGGCAGACAATGGAGAATGAGGACCAAATGAAAGGGCTTTCCCCTTATAAAACCATCAGATCTCATAAGCCTTATTCACTACCATGAGACCAGTATGGGGAAACTGCCCCATGATCTAATTATCTCCCACTGAGTACCTACCACAACACAAGGGAATTATGGGAGCTACAATTCAAGATGAGATTTGGATGGAGTCACAGCCAAATCATGTCGACATGACCTGGTCAGTTGGCTGCCTGTAATTGGCTGAAACTCAGCTATTTGTTACAAGGATATACTTGTTAAATTGCAGTTTAGGAATGTATGAATACAGGGATTTGGAGATCAGAGGCAGCTTTTGGCCAAACTTAAATTAATTTAGCATAATATTATGCTGGTGCAAAAACAATAGCTGTTTTTGGTATTACTTTTAATGGCAATTAAAAAAAACTGTGATTGCTTTTGTACCAACCTAATACATTTATTGAATGTATTGAACGCCTACTTACTAAATGCCAGAAACTATGGTAGTTGCTGGAGATTTTTTAGTAAGTAAAAATACAGGCCGGGCACAGTGGCTCACGCCTGTAATCCCAGAACTTTGGGAGGCTGAGGCAGGCAGATCACAAGGTCAAGAGATCGAGACCATCCTGGCTAACACGGTGAAATCCCATCTCTACTAAAAATACAAAAAATTAGCCAGGCGTGGTAGTGGGTGCCTGTAGTCCCAGCTACTCAGGAGGCTGAGGCAGAAGAATGGTATGAACCTGGGAAGTGGAGCTTGCAGTGAGCCACTGCACTCCAGACTGGGTGACAGAATGAGACTCCGTCTCAAACAAAACAAAACAAAACAAAACATATATATATATATATATATAAAATGTTCCCTTTATTGGATGTCAGAATCACCATTGAGGAAATCATTTGACAGCGTCTTTAAAAGTGTGCTAGATGAGAGGTGGGAGAGCTCAAGTTTTGGTTCTGAGTTTGTACCTTCCTAAAACTGGAAGTTATAAACCACAGTTTGTGGAGTAGGTTGGGCCTTGATATCTTAGGCAAATGCATGCATTAGTTTTCCAAATTAAGAAGCCAAGGCTGTGAATCAGATGTGATAAATATTTCATATATGATGTAGAACAATATTTTTCTTTAAAAACAGTATAATAATGTTGATTTTTCTTTGGTTCTGTGTTCTTTGACATGCCTTCAAGAATGTTAAGACAGAACAAAATTCTATTTTGTGGGAGACTATCCACACAGCCACAATGTGGGCTGGACTTATCTAATGATCTGGAGCTCTGAGGTATGCAAACTATTTATTTAGATATCTAATTTGCATTTTAAGAGAAAAAATGAATTTTTCTTAACGTCCTTAGAAGCATGGTTTCAGAAGACTTATTTTAGTGCAGTTTAATTTTAAACTCCTTTTTCTCATAAATTTTGGGAGACAGATTAATTAGACATTTTAAACTCTTTTAAAGGTTTTAATACAGACAGTTTTGCTCCACATTTGAAGAAATTGGTCTATATGTAGAAAATGGCATTGATGACGAATAAGTCTGGAAATTTAAGATACAGAGTTGATCCTTGAACCACACAGATTTGAACTGCAGAGATCCACTTACATGGAGTTTTATTTTGTTTTCAGTAAATACAGCTGATTATCCATATTGGCAGGTTCTACAGCAGCAACCAAAACAGATCCAAAATACAGTGTTCATGGAATGTGAAACCCCCCTCAACGGAATGTTGATTTTTGTATTTGTGGCTTCTGAAATCTTGACTATGAGACTTGAAAATATGTGGATTTTGGTATCTGCCAGCAGTTCTGGAACCAATCCCCTGCAGATACTGAGGGACAACTGCAGTTATTTATTTCCTAACAAACTTGTTTTCCAAACAACAATATCATGAATGTATTTGCTCTGGAAATTTTAATTTGTGACACACTGACACCATCTGGCTCAATAAGACAAAAAGACCTAGGAAAGAATAACTTATCAATGTTATTCTTGAATGATGTTAAATAAAGTGAGAAAATAGTCTTAAGTGATAAGAGTTGACAAAATAATATTAGAGAAGTGAAGCCTTTAAAGTAACATTGCAGGGCTATACAAACAGAGGGATCTATGTACGTCTAAAATTTAATACACAGGAAAAGTTAAATCTTATGTGAATGGTGCTTATTGGGAAGTTAGAATTGCAATGAAAGAGTCTCAAAGGGAAAAAATTATCCTTTAAATAGCAAAATATAAACAAAGAAGATACTTTAATATTATTGCCAGAAGCATTGTTGACAGTTACATATGATAAGTTCAAAAAGATTTATGTACCTCAATATTTAATTTCACAGAGGATTATATAAAATACTGTCCTACATAAGCATATTAAAAAGTCCTTATATTGTTTAATTATTTCTGAGTTTTATTTTTAACTTTCTTAAATTATAGTTAAATGCTAAAGTATTTCTACATATTAATATATACTCATTTTTTCTCAATTACCATATTAAAAGTGAAATATGACCTCAGTTCTTTAATACCAACTTTTCTTACCACTTGGCCTTGGCAAGAATTTTGTTTTCACTTTCCTGATTTTTCATATAAACAATAAATGTGACCCACCATAGTGCTTAATAACAGCCTTAAATTGTATGGAAAAAAATTAGAATAATAAATTAGATGATAAAACTTACTTTTAGTCTTAAAATTGATATCAAACTGGGTACTTAAGGTATACTTTGCTGCAGTTGTATATTTATTGTTGTATTAAAGAACAGAAATAATAAAGTACTGGTTAGAATTCTTTTGGTTGTTAATAATCATACAAAATAAATAACTCAAACCAACTAGTCAAAAGTACGCACTCTTTGTAGGTACTGCCTACGGCAGCTGGCGTATAAAAGCACCCCTCAGGTAAAGGGATGTAAGTGGACATGAACAGTATTAATCATATGTAAATATGTAAAAAAGTGTAAGAATAGTACATGATGCCTTGTGTGATAGACTATATCATACTGGACCTTAATGTATTCCTGCTTCTTTGTATCCACATCCTTTGGTAGTCCTCTCCCATATTGACTGGGCATGGCCATGTGACTTGCTAAATGGGACCGCAGCAAAAGTGACGTAAATAAAAGTGAGAAAAATTCTTACCCCTCAGGAATTGTTTTTTATTCCTAGGAATACTTCTATGATGATGTGAAGAAGCCTGGGCTAGCCTGCTGAAGGATGAAAGACCATGTAGAAAGCAGCCTCAGCTATTTCAGGTGAGTCACCAGACATGTGAATGAGATGATCCTATACATTGGCCTCAGCTTAGTTGCCTTTGCCAGAATTGCTCAACCAAACCTACGCATTATGAAAAATAATAATTATTTGTTAAATTTGGCCAATACATAATACATCTTGGGGTGGATGGTTACCAGTTAGCAAACACTAAGTGGTACACCATATTGTGCTATACTTATTTATTTTCCTTAGGAAATTGACAAAGTGTTTTACTGATGTTAACTTGCAATGCATTTAAAGACAAAAAAGGAAAACCTTAATCCAACATTGACATTTCGTTCCTGCATCTTTAATGGTTTGATCAGAATAATCACTGACTCATAATTATAATTGATACATAAGTGGGCACACTTTGATATTAAAAAAGTGAGATAATATACATATTACTAAATATGATAATTCTAGTAATTTTCCTACTCAACTTATGTTTAAGGACATGTCACCAACAGTGGTATTCAACTTCATTTGAAATTCAAAACATTGAAGTTAATTTTTAAACATTTTTATTGAGTTGAAGCTAAAGAGTTGAAGAAAAAATAAGAAAATTAAGATTTCACTTCATATACATGTAATGGATGTATTTTGTGGTAATGCAGTTTTAGTGTTTTGGCCACTGTGAAACTAGCAAGATAGTGGTTTTAAGTGCTGACCTAGTTATTTTGAACCTATAGCTTTAAAAATGCATGAAGCTCATTTTAACATAAAATATATGGTTTTAAGATTAAATTAATTCTTCCATATATTGCATTCTTTCCTCCACCAGTTTCCTCTCTATAGGTATTTGTATATATACAGACTCTTTGACAAATTGAGTAGATATTATATCTGAGTCAACACATGTGTATATATGCACATGAACACTAAGAACATTAACATTTCCAAAATATGTCAGATGTACTGACATAATACAATTCAAATTTCCCTGTCACTTAAGAAAAATTTTATTTTTATTTTACAAATATGGAAATGGGTTTCCAAATGAATTAGCTAACCTGTTGGTCACACAATAATTTAGTGGGAAAACCAGGTCTTGAATCAGGTATTCTTACTGTTCAAGGCAATCTATTCCCAGAGAAGTCACGCTCATAGGTTTATTTTCTATCCCCCTTTGTTTCTCGAGTGTTACACAATATGGGTATTGATTCATAATCCTTTACATTTTAATAAATATTTAATGAGTACACATGCTTATACTAAATCTATGCAATACATCAAACACATAAAGTGCTGATTTAAAATAAGAAAACTCACGTTCTGTTAAACAAACTAAATATTTTTGCTCCCAGGTGTATGATCTAGTTACCCTACTTCTATTCTATAAGAATGCATCCACATGAAACATTTGCATATGTTCTTGTATGATTTTAATATTCAACTCAAATACTTTCACTGAAACACTCATTCCCTAGAAAGATTAAAAGATGTGGAGAATGACAAAAAAATGTCATGTCTTGGAGTCATTTCTAGTACATTTTTAAAGATAGGAAGAAAAAATTAAAAGTAGACATGTAAAAAACAGAACATGTTGGTAGCCTTAGGAAAGAAATGATTGCAACATAAACTAAAATGAAACTCCTATCTGGGAGAAAAGTAATTTAGCTTCATGAACAGCTGCATCTCAGAGGGTCAGGCATATGAGCAATTAAAATTAAACAAGTTGATTTTAATATGTCTTAGTAACTGTGATTGATATTACAGAGCTGTTGTTGACTATACATCAAGAAACAATTTAGGATCCAGTTTAAAATAAAGTTTATAATCCTTGTTTAATGGATTTTGGTACCTCAGGCAATACAGTGCTGTAAAAATGATTAAAATGTGCCCTGTCTCTGTGTAATCAATAAAACCTCTCTAAAATTAGTAAGGATCTAAAGACTCCTCAGTAGCCTTGGCAGTGCTGCGTCTGTAGAATTCCAAATAAGCCATCTATCATTATTTCCATATACAAGGTTCATTAGACACCTCATTCTTTATCTTATTAGCACCAAAGTCAGCTAAACAATCAAATCAAAAGGTCACCTTTAACAACACTGAATTAAGCCACAAGATACTTCAAGACATTATTAATACAATGCACCAAAATGCAATGGTAAGAATATCTAGAAGGCCAGTGAAGGGTTATCATAAAATAACTGAAATTATGCACATTTGTAAGTTAGAGATACATTTATTCTATTATGGAAATTTGGAAACAGGCAGAAATTTCTTATTAGTTGACTTATTTAAAGACATTTTCTTTGTAAACTCTGAAATTAAATTTCTAGTGTTTATAAGAGGATGGATAAAATCAATAACTTTAGAATTATTTTTAATTCTTTTTATGATCATGAATCATACATAAACACATGTTTTCTGAAATTATTTACTTTTTGAAATTAATTTTTGTCACTAACATTTTATAACAGAGCTTGCACGTTATTTAAAACAGTCAATGCTTTCAAAGACATTTTCAAAGGCATTTTATGCTTTACATAGCAAAAGAAATTTGAAGTTTAGCTTTTATATACATTAAAGTTCTAGCCACCTAGTAGTGAATTTTAGTGAAACTGCCTTTAAGTGATACTTAGAAGTGCAGATATATTCTGCAAATGTGCTGAACTTCTCACCTAGTGTTAAGTTTATCATATAAATAAAATTATATCTCAATTAACAATGCCTTTTGATACATTCATTACTCATGACTTAGTTTTTTTAAATTTAATTTTATTCTAATTGTATATACTAGGATAGACTTAGTGATCAATAGCAATTAATGCCTACATCCATAGTAAGGATGTATGCCACATGCTTACTTCAATCTGATGTTCTTTAATTCTCCAATCATATTGCATACTAAATTAATAAAAACATATTTCTGTTTCTCTTGGATTAACTTGGGGCCTCTAAGAAAGTGTTTTAATCATAGTTAAGGATGACCAAAAATCCCTCTTTGAATATAATACTTCCACTTAATACTTTGTCATTGCCATGTGTATGATGATGAATATGATTACTATTGATGTGATAGTTTTCCATGAAGTTTACAGCTTTTGAAATTCTCCCCAAATCAGCACTGTAGCGTTACTGCCATCATTATGTTTATTTCTCCTTGGTACTTTCAGATCAAAATGTTTCCCTCCAGCCTTCTCCAAATGCCCCATTCCCACTGCCACTGGAATATATCCCTTAATTAAGAAATGTAAATCATTATAATGTAAAAAAGAGTTTGTTTTTCATTTTCTTATCACGCAGGACAGCATATTAAAAGAGGTAGGAGACAAAAATGTAACTTTCTATGCTGATCTAAAAATGATTAGGAAAGATATCAGAGGGGAAGAGAGGGAGAAGAAATTTCAAGAACAAGATATTGAGTGGCAAAGTACTGAAGTGTTTAGAAGAAGGATGAGAGGCTTCACATTCTTTTCTTTTTCTTCAACTTTTATTTTAGATATGGGGGTACATGTGCTAGTTTGCTACACGTGTGTATGTGTGATGCTGAGGTGTGGGATATGGATCGCATTATCCAAGTAGAAAGCATATAACCCAATAGGTATTTTTTCACCCCACACCCTTCCCTCCCTCCCCTGTGTAGTAGTCGCCAGTGTCTATTGTTCCCATCTTTATGTCCATGTATTTAGCTCTCATTTATAAGTGAGAACATGCAGTATTTCGTTTTCTGTTCCTGCATTAATTCACTTAGAATAATGGCCTCCAGCTGCAATGAGACACAATCAGGATGGCTATTATTAAAAAGTCAAAAAAAGCAATAGACGCTGGCAAGGTTGCAGAGAAAGGGGAATGCTCATACGCAGTTGGTGGGAATGTAAATTAGTTCAGCGATTGTGGAAAGCAGTTTGGAGATTTCTCAAAGAACTTAAAACAGAAATACCATTCAACCCAGCAATCCCATTACTGGGTATATACCTAAAGGAAAATAAATTATTCTGTCAAAAAGACACAGGCACTCATACGTTCATTGTATGTTCATTGCTGCACTATTCACAATAGCAAAGACAATAAATCAACTTAGGCACTCATCAATGGTGGATTGCACAAGGAAAATGTGGTACTTACATACCATGGAATACTATGCAGCCATAAAAGGAGTGAAATAATGAATCATGTTCTTTATCACAACACTGTTAAAAATGATTTAGATCATTTTGGAGAATCAGAACATTAAAAGCATTACCACTATCAATAAGCCTGCAATTCATATTAATCTAAATCAGTTAAAAATATAAAAGGCATTACCATCAGAGTGAACAGGCAACCTACAGAATGGGAGAAAATTTTTACAATCTACCCATCTGACAAAGGGCTAATATTCAGAATCTACAAAGAACTTAAACAAATTTACAAGAAAAAATCAAACAATTCCATCCAAAAGTGGGTAAAGGATATGAACAGACATTTCTCAAAAGAAGACATTTATGCAGCCAACAGACACATGAAAAAATGCTCATCACTGGCCATCAGAGAAATGCAAATTAAAACCACAATGAGATACCATCTCACACCAGTTAGAATGGCGAATTAAAAAGTCAGTTAGAATTTACAATTAAAAACTAAGGAAACAACAGGGACTGAAGAGGATGTGGAGAAATGGGAATGCTTTTACACTGGTTGGTGGGACTTTAGTTCAACCATTGTGGAAGACAGTGTGGTGATTCCTGAAGGATCTAGAACTAGAAATACCATTTGTTAATGGTATTTTTACCAGTTTATTACTTATTACTGGGCATATACCCAAAGGATTATAAATCATGCTGCTATAAAGACACATGTACACATATGTTTATTGCAGAACTATTCACAATAGCAAAGCCTTGGAACCAACCCAAATGTCCATCAATGATAGACTTGATTAAGAAAATGTGGCACATATATACCATGGAATACTATGCATCCTTAAAAAAGGATGAGTTCATATCCTTTGTAGGGACATGGATGAAGCTGGAAACCATCATTCTGAGCAAACTATTGCAAGGACAGAAAACCAAACACTGCACATTCTCACTCATAGGTGGGAATTGAACAATGAGAACACTTGGACACAGGAAGGGGAACATCACACACTGGGGCCTGTCGTGGGGTGGGGGTAGGGGGGAGGGATATCATTAGGAGATACACCTAATGTAAATGAGGAGTTAACGGGTGCAGCACACCAACATGGCACATGCATACATATGTAACAAACCTGCACGTTGTGCACATGTACCCTAGAACTTAAAGTATAATAATAAAAAAAAAAGAAATAAAGGAACAAGCAAACAAACAAATATATATATATATATATTTTCAGTTTTTGTTGTTACTTGTTTTGTTTTTCTTTATAGGATTTAAGACTTGCTTTAAGGAAGATACTTTGTGCTCTTTGACTGACATGTTCCTCTTTCCTGAGATCCATTGTATAGCATGGTGACTCTAATTAATAATTACTGCATACTTGAAAATTGCTAACAGAGTAGATCTTATCTATTCTCACCATGTACAAAAAGTATGAACATGCTAATTAACTTGATTTAAAGATTTCACAATGTATTATGTCCAAACATCACATAGTACACTGTAGATCTACACAATTTTTCTTTGTCAAATATTCCTTAATAAATCTGTGAAAAAATAAAATTAGAGTAAAATATTAAGAAGAGTTTATTATAAATTGAGATTATAATATTATGGTACTGGGCCTAATAATTCAAATTACTAGAAAGGATTGGAACATTTCTCATTAAATACTTTAGTTGTTTGAGTAAAGTTAAAGGAGCTAAAGACTTTTAGACAGTATTAATCTTTACGATAAAAAAATCACCACTGTGATAACACAAAAGGACATTATATTCTTTGGAAGTAAATGGTTGGTATTATTGATAATAAACCTAGGAAGCAACTGCATATCACAGAGAACAGTGCTGGACTTATTTCAGCAATTTGTATTGGTTGCTTTTTTAATGGACACATTTCCTGTATTGGGTCTAAGGCTTACAGCTTCCTCTACTCTCACCTTAGAACAATGCCAGTGGTGTGGAAATATTTGACCCCAAATCCGTGTCCTTTGGTCAGCTCCTTCTGTGAATGTTTTAGGATCAAGAGGATGATAAATTTCTACCATATTTGGGCAAGCCAGTCTCTTTTCTATGATTCCTTTTTGGACTCCAGTCGCATGTGTTTAACTAAATATATTTCGATAAAAGATTAACCTTTTTTCTTTTTTCTGAGATGGAGTCTTGCTGGGTCACCTAGGCTGGAGTGCAGTGATGTGATCTCAGCTCACTGCAACCTTTGCCTCCTGGGCTCAAGCAATCCTCCTGCTTCAGACTTCCAAGTAGCTGGGATTACAGGCGCATGCCATCATGCCCAGCTAATTTTTGTATTTTAGTAGAGATGGGGTTTCGTCATGTTGGCCAGGCTGTTCTTAAACTCCTGACCTCAGGTGATCCTCCCGCCTTGGCCTCCCAAAGTGCTGGGATTATAGGCATGAACCACTGTGCCCTGCTGATTAACCTATTTTGAATGTTTGCCTTGTGAATTGTAATATAAGGGTGAAATACGAATATCTCCTTCTTGGTGCATGGAAAGTAAAAAAACAAAACAAAACAAAAAAACTCTATTTCAAAATTTCAGGACAATTCTCTCTGAAATAATAAGATTCAAGGATTTTCCTTTTCCCCAATGTTCAAATTCTAATTATTACAATTTATTCTTACAAAAATAAAGTCATAGATTTTGCGTATTTTGTGGGTCCAGTGGAGGGAGTTGACAGATGATTTTCCACAAAGTTATGGGTAAAGCACTTACATTTTCTCTTCAATCAAGATAATTAAATTTAGTAAGTCTCATTAACTGTTCATGCCTTTTAAACCCAATGCTTTTTTTTTTTTTACCAAAGTAGTGAGATTATTATTATTATTTTTAAGATAATTACAGAGCGGAATGTGTTTCAATGCTTGGGCAATTAATAGCACATTTGCAGGGTCAACAAATGCTGCCAAGATGCATGCATTCATTCCTGCACTCTCTGGAGTAATGCCTAGTGGTCTCTAGAGATTCTTGTGAGTAAAAAGATGGTGGAACCTAATTTTTCAAATGAGTGGTTCTGTACCATTTTGGATTGAGAACAATCAAAACCTGCTTAGGTATTAATGTATGCATCTTTATTTCTTTTTTTAAAATATGGAGACTTGCTCTGTCACCCAGGTTGGAGTGCAGTGGCTCCATCTTGGCTCACTGCCACCTCCACCTTGGGTTCAAGTGATTCTGGTACCTCAGCATCCCGAGTAGCTAGGAGTACAGTTGCGTACAACTGTGCCTGGCTAATTTTTTGTATTTTTAGTAGAGATGGAGTTTCGCCATATTGGTCAGACTGGTCTTGAGCTCCTGACCTCAGGTGATCCACCCATCTCAGCCTCCCAAAGTGCTGGAATTATAGGCATGAGCCCCTGGCCCATCTTGCATCTTTCAACTTTTTTGTTTTTGAAACCTTAAGGAAGGAAGAGTGGGTAGCTAAACAACTATGATTCCTTTTCTTGAAACTGTAGATCTAATCTTATGTAAGCAGAAGGAAGTTTTCATAGTGAATAAAACTATTTTACATAATTTGTTTAACTTTCTAGGTTTTAAAATTTTTACCATGAAAAAAATCAACAATACTCAATGAAACAAGAATATTATGAAAGTACAGATTCTAGAATAATCAGATTTTGCGACACTTGCTTCATTTATTCAGTTGTTTGCTTTCTTGGGTGATGTTATTAAGGCATTTTTAAAGGTCTTTTCTTTAGTTTATGTTATTATTTATATGGGAAACTACTTCATATCAGTTTATGGAGACATTTGTCATTCTTCTACATGGCTTGCGTAGTACTCTGTCATACAAATGTACCATAATTTATTATCTTCTATGGTTGAGTAATTTGCTTGTTTCTAATACTTTGCTATCAATAATTGAATTTGTGTATTTAAAGTATTGTATTTCGAGCCATGTGATTGCCTCCTCATCTGTAACAAATTATCTTAACTAGCACATTAGAACAAAAATGGCTACTACCTCTCCTTTTTGTTGCTCGGGATTTCAGATGTGGCTTACCTCAGTAGTTTAAGCTGAGACTCTCTCAGGTGGTTTCAGCCAGATATTGGCCAGGCTGCAAGTACTCGAAGTACTGACTGGAACTGTGGGTCCACCTACCTAGCGGCTCCCTCACACAGCTGTCTAGCTAGTGTTGGCTGTTGGCGAAGACTTCAGTTCCTTGCTGTGATGGCTTCTCTATAGTGCTGCTTGATTGTCCTCATGGCTTGTGGACTGAGGAAGATTGACTAGGGTGTGATAAGAAGAAAAATGGAGAAAATATACTCATCTTCTCTGTATCTTAACTCACCTATTGCCATGCTATTCTTTAATTCAAAAACATGTGTAAGATACTATGAACCTATGCTAGATGGTGGAAATAGCAAAATAAATGATGCAGCTTTTGCCTTTAAGTGCTTTCCAGTGTAGTAAGATAGGATGGCATATAAGCAAATAAACACAAAGCAGAATCCTTAAAATATATCTTTATACATTTATTAAGCATATTTGGTTTTGTAAAATTAATTAGTACTAAAGTATATAGTGGTAGTTCCTATTTTTTTAAAAGTAAATACCAAAACTATGAAGTTAGCATAAAAGTTTTAGTTTTCTACAGATTTTAAAATTGTTTCAAATACATGTATATTATTGGTGTGTAATTTTAGAACCCCCATACACATTTTAGAATTGGAGTTTCCAGCCAATTCGATGTTTATTCATCTCCATAGAAAACCATGGATATCTTTAGCCAAATTTATAAACTAATGGGAAAAAAAATCTATAAAATTTTATCATTGTTATTTTGTGTTTTCTTATAATTAAAAACACTTTTATTAAACTATAGCATGCATAGAGAAAGGTGTACTCATTGTGTGTAGTTCAAGAAATTTTCCCAAATGAAATAATCCGTCTGAGGACCAGATCAAGAAACAGAACATTACCAAAAATCAGTATTCCCCTTTCACCCTCTTTTGATTATTTCCCCTTCCCAAGGGTAACTATTAGTATGAGTTCTGTTGTTATAAACTGGTTTCACTTGTTTTTGATTCTGTCTAAAAGTTTTTTTAAATTTTTTGTTTATTGTTTATGTGCCAGGCAATATTTCAAGTGCATTTGTGTTTTGTTTTATTTACTTCTCCTTTTTTTTCCTTGAAATTTTATTTTGGGTACATGTGCAGGATGTACGGGTTTGTTACATAGGTAAACATATGCCATAGTGGTTTGTCATAGATCATCACATCACTTAGGTACTAAGCCTAGCATCCATTAGTTATTCTTCCTGATGCTCTCCAATCCCACCACCTGACCCTGTGTCCATGTGTTCTCATCATTCAACTCCAACTTATAAGTGAAAACATGTGGCATTTGGTTTTCTGTTCCTGTGTTAGTTTGCTGAGGAAAATGGGTTTCAACTCCATCCATGTCCCTGCAAAGGACATGATCTCATTCTTTTTTTTTGACTGCATAGCATTTCATGGTATATATATGTATATATCTCACATCACATTTTGTTTATCCAGTCTATCATTGATGGGCATTTAGGTTGATTTCATGTCTTTCCTACTGCGAAGAGTGCTACACTGAACATACATGTGCATGCATCTTTATAATAGAGTGCTTTTTATTCATTTGGGTATATACTCAGTAATGGTATTGCTGGATCAAATGGTATTTCTGTTTCTAGGTCTTTGAGGAACCACCACACTGTTTTTCACAATGGTTGAACTAATTTAAACTTGAGTAAAACACATTTTACTAACAGCGTAAAACATTCCTTTTCTTCACAAGCTCACCAGCATCTGTTGTTTCTTGACTTTTTAATAATCATTATTCTGACTGGTGGGAGATGGTATCTCATTGTGGTTTTGATTCGCATTTCTCTAATGGTTAGTGATGTTGAGCTTATTTTCATGTCTTTGGTTGCATGAGTGTCTTTTTCGAGAAGTGTGTGTTCATATCCTTTGCCCACTTTTTAATAGGGTCATTTGTGTTTTTTTTACACATTTGTTTAACTTCCTTGTAGACTCAGGATATTAGACCTTTGCCAGATGAAAGGATTGCAAAAATTTTCTCCCATTGTGTAAGTTGTCTGTTCACTCTGATGATAGTTTTTCTGTTTTGCAGAAGCTCTTTAGTTTAATTAGATCCCATCTGTCAATTTTTGCTTTTGTTACCATTGCATTTGATGTTTCCATCATGAAATCTTTTCCTGAGCCTATGTCCTGAACCGTATTGCCTGGTTTTCTTCTACTTTTTTTTCCTTTTTTTTTTCTTTTTCGTATAGTTTGGGGTTTTACAGTTAAGTCTTTAATCTCTGTTGAGTTAATTTTTGTATATGGTGTAAAAAAGGAGTCCAATTTTAATTTTCTGTATATGGCTAGCCAGCACTCCCAGAAACATTTATTAAGTAGGGAGTACTTTCCTCATTGCTTGTTTTTGTTAAGTTTGTTGAAGATCAGATGGTTGTAGGTGTGCAATTGTATTTTGAATTCTCTGTTTTTTTTTTTTTTTCCATTGGTCTATGTTCCTGTTCTTGTACTGGTACCATGCTGTTTTGGTTACTGTAGCCTTGTAGTATAGTCTAGTTTGAAGTCAGGTTGCATGATGCCTCCAGCTTTGTTCTTTTTGCTTAGGATTATTTTGGCTATTCCAATTCTTTTTTGGTTCCATGTGAATTTTAAAGTAGTTTTTTCTAATTCTGTGAAGAATGTCAGTGATAGTTTAATGGGAATATCATTGAATCTATAAATTGCTTTGGGCAGTATGGCCATTTTCACAATATTGATTCTTCCCATCCATGAGCATGGAATGTTTCCCCATTTGTGTGTGACCTCTCTGATTTCTTTGAGCAGTGGTTTGTAGCTCTCCTTGAAAAGGTCCTTCACTTCCCTTGTTAGCTGTATTCCTACATATTTTATTCTTTTCATAGCAATTGTGAATTGGAGTTCATTTATGATTTGGCTCTCTGCTTGCCTATTGTTGGTGTACAGGAATGGTAGGGACTTTTGCATTTTGATTTTATATCCTGAGACTTAGCTGAAATTGTTTATCAGCATAAGAAGCTTTTGGGATGAGGTGATGGGGTTTTTAGATATAGGATTATGTCATTTGCAATAAAGATAATTTGACTTCCTCTCTTCTTATTTGAATAAGTTTCATTTCTTTCTCTTGCCTGATTGCCTTGGCCAGAACTTTCCTTTTGCATTGAATAGGAGTGATGAGAGAGGGCATCCTTGTCCTGTGCTGGTTTTCAAGGGGAATGCTTCCAGCTTTTGTGCATTACTATATTGGCTGTGGGTTTGTCATAGATGGCTTTTATTATTTTGAGGTATGATTCTTCAATACCCAGTTTATTGAGAGTTTTTAACATGAAGGGATGTCAAATTTTATCGGAGGCCTTTTCTGCATGTGTGGAGAAAATAATGTATATTTTGTCTTTAGTTATGTTTATGTGACGAATTGCATTTATTGATTTGCATACATTGAACCAACCTTGCGTCTTGGATGTGAAGCTGACTTTACTGTGGTGAATAAGTTTTTTGATGTGCTGCTGATTTGGTTTGTCAGTATTTTATTGATGATTTTTGTATCAATGTTCATCAAGGATATTGGCCTGAAGTTTTTTTCTTTCTTTCTTTTTTTTTTTTTATTTACTGTATCTCTGACAGATTTTGGTAACAGGATGATGCTTGTTCATAGAATAAATTAGGGAAGAGCCCCTCCTTTTTAATTTTTTGGAATAGTTTCAGAAGAAATGATACCAGCTCTTCTTTGTAACGCTGGTAGAATTTAGCTGTGAATCCATCCTCTGGGTATTTTTTGGTCCTTAGGCTCTTTATTTCTTCCTCAATTTCAGAACTCATTATTCATGTATTCAGGGATTCAATTTCTTTCTGATTCAGTCTTAAGAGGGTGTATGTGTCCAGGAATTTACTCATTTCTTCTAGATTTTCTAATTTATACACATAGAGGTGTTTATAGTGTTCTCTGTTGGTGGTTTGTATTTCTGTGGGGTCAGTGGTGATACTGCCTTTTTCATTTCTGAGTATATTTATTTGATTCTTCTCTCTTTTCTTCATTAGTCTAGCTAGTGTTCTATTTTATTATTTTTTTCCAAAAACCAGCTACTGGATTTGTTAATTTTTTGAAGGGTTTTTGTGGTCTCTGTCTCTTTCAGTTCAGCTGTGATCTTGGTTATTTCTTTTCTTCTGCCAGCTTTTGGATTCATTTGCTTTGTTCTCTAGTTCTTTTAGTTGACATGTTAAGTTGTTAACTTGAGATCTTTCTACCTTTTTGATGTGCACATTTAGTGCTATAAATTTCTCTCTTAGCACTGCTTTAGCTGCATCCCAGAGATTCTGGTACATTATCTTTTTGTTCTCATTAATTTCAAAGAACTTCTTGATTTCTGCCTTAATTTCATCACCAGGGGCAGGCTGTTCAATTTCCATGTAGTTGTGTAGTTTTGAGTGAATTTCTTATTCTTGAGTTCTAATGTGATTGCACTATGGTCTGAGAAACTGTTTTTGTTATGATTTGAGTTCTTTAGCATTTGCTGAGGAGTGTTTTACTTCTGATAATGTAATCAATTTTAGAGTAACTGCCATTTGGCAATGAGAAGAATGTATATTCTGTAGATATCTATCAGGTACACTTGATCCAGAGATAAGTTCAGGTCCTGTGTATTTTGTTATGTTTTGTCTTGATGATCTATCTAATATTGTTAGTGGGGTGTTAAAATCTCTCACTAGGATTGTGTAGGAGTATAAGTCCCTTTGTAGGTCTCTAAGAAATTGCTTTATGAATTTGGGTGCTTCTGTACTGGGTGCATATATGTCCTTCTGAGGTTCACTTATCTCTACATGTAAATATGAAATAATACTATCTTCTCTGCTCAATGCCCATGCTTTTTAAGAACAGCGTATGTAAAAAGAAGAAATAAGAAAACGCAAATATCAAAATGTCATACAAGTTAAAGTAGTTATCTTATTTATAATTTCTGTCTAAATGTTCTCTAGTATATTCCTTATATGATTTGGCTCTGTCTCCCCACCTGAATCTTATCTCAAATTGTAATCCCCGTGTGTCAGAGTTGGGACCTGCTGGGAAGTGATTGTATCATGGGGATGGTTTCCCCCATGTTGTTCTCATGATAGTGAGTGAGTTATCATGAAAGGTGAGGGTTTTAAAGTGTTTAACAGTTCCCCCATCACTCTGCTTCTCTCCTGCCACCATGTAAGTCGTGTCTTGTTTCCCTTTGCAAGTTTCCTGAGGCCTCCCCAGCCATACAAAACTGTTAGTCAATTAAACCTCCTTTCTTATAAATTACCCAGGCTCAGATGGTATCTGTATAGCAGTGTGAAAATGGACTTACACAGTTCCTTGAAATCTATGTATGCTCTTAACATAATGCTTATTTTTTTTAAAAGTCAAGTTTTTTGAGGCACAATTTACACATAGAATAACTTTCCCTTTTTAGGGACACTTGATTTTTATACAAAGCTGTTTGACATGGGGAAATTAATTTCTCCTCTTGGCCTCCAGTTTTCAGATCTTTAAAGTGAGAGGAAGCTGGCTAGAAAATTCCGCGTTTCTATATCATCTTTTGGTACAACTTAGTGTTCTGAAAATATGGTTAGGAAGAGTTAGTTGAGGCGGGAGAGACTCTGGAAGCTCTACCAATCATAATTTTAAAGAAAGGTGCATTTACATGTCAGTTTATTTAGATAAATAATAACTAAGAAATACAAGAAGAAGTAGAATGAACTGCTATGTTTTATAAGAGGTACAATTGATTTTCTATAAAAATAAATTTCTTAAAGTTATAGTTTATTCGTCTACATAGATGAATTCCATCTTTCTTTGATTTTAGAAACCTCTGGAATATCATAAGTCAAATTCTTGCTAAAAACTTGCAATGCAATACCAGTTTCCATGTAAATGATAATGTTCAAATTCTTTGACATGACATGCGAGGCACGTTTTGTCCAGTTTTCCATTCTTCATTTCCCACTTTCCATTCTAAAGGTCACCCAAATCCACCCTCCACCCTCCATGGCACCTCTGAAATAACTGTGCGATGCAACCTCAGGAATCATGTTTTGTGGCTTCCTTTGCCTGAATGCTCTTCTCTGCTCACTCCTCAAAAGTTTATTTTAGAATACCTCTCCTCCTCTGGGAAGATGGGAAGATACTTTTTTGATTGTTTTCTTTTCTTTCCTTCCCTTTCTTTCTTTCTTTCTTTTCTTTTTTTTTTTTTTTTTTTTTTAGACGAAGTTTCACTCTTGTTGCCCAGGCTTGAGTGCAATGACGAGATCTCAGCTTACTGCAACCCCTGCCTCCCAGGTTCAAGCAATTCTCCAGCCTCAGCTTTCTGAGCAGCCAGGATTTCAGGTGTGCGCCACCATGCCCTGCTAATTTTTTGTATTTTTAGTAGAGACAGAGTTTCACCATGTTGGCCAGGATGTTCTCGAACTCCTGACCTCAGGTGATCCACCTGCCTTGGCCTCCCAAAGTGTTGGCATTACAGGCGTGAGCCACCAAGCCCGGCCTGATTGTTTCCTAAAATAGATTGTAAGCATTGGGCTCAGCCTCGCTGACTGAATCAGTAGCACATTGGATAATGCTTGGCCCATATTTGACATATAAGGTACATTTGATGAATAAATAAATACCTTTATTAAATACATTTGTGTAGGCATTCTTTAAATAATTTCTCATAACTTTTTTTTTTTTTTTTTTGAGATGGAGTCCTGCTTTGTCACCCAGGCTGGAGCGCAGTGGCACGATCTCAGCTAACTGCAACCTCGGCCTCCTGGGTGCAAGTGATTCTCCTGCCTCAGCCTCCTGGGTCGCTGGGATTACAGATGCCCACGACCGTGCCTGGCTAATTTTTGTATTTTTAGTAGAGCTGGGTTTTCGCCATTTTGACCAGGCTGGTCTTGAACTCCTGACCTTAGGTGATCCACCCGCCTCTGTCTCCCAAAGTGCTGGGATTAGAGGCTTAAGCCACAGCACCTGGTCTGAATTTCTCATTACTTTGAAAGTGAACTTCCTAGAAGTGACTGTGCTTCATCACTGATTATGAACATATATCTTTATATTTAAGTTCATATTGTTAAAAAATAATGTATGATATAAGTACTAATCTCCAATAATTTTTATATGAGTTGAACATGTTTTTACAAACACCAATGTTAAAAACAAAACAAAACCATTAATTTATTTTGCCACCATTGGCTAAAAATAAAGCTTTCCTTTTTGATTGACAGGATGAAAACACTAGCTTTGCTAAGATAATAGATTGCACTTATATAAAAATTTCTCTTTCTGTATTGATGTTTTACTTGACAACAATTAACAAAAGCTGATATAAACTTAATAAAATAAAGAGATGAAGTTTGTCTATGAACAACCTGGGGATAAAATTATACAGTATTAGTTGTATCTTTGGAAAGAGACAAGATGAGTATATTAATATAATATTTAAGGAATATTATTTAATAAACAGTAAAATTTAAGGGTTTATATGTACATGATGTTAAAAAATGGAACTCTTTCCATCCCATAGATTTATTCTGTAACGAAAGTTATTATTTAACTTACTTTACTTTTGTTCTTAAGTAATTTCAACTTATTCATATATTTTTTGAAAAAAAAATCTTATGTTTAAGACAGTCTGCTGTCAATTAAGATGGGAAAGCTTCTGCAAAAGATGTGCTCTCTTTTGAAGGCAATTTGAAAATGCCTTTGATGCAGAATCAAAACAATAAGCACTGGCTTATAGATCCTCAGTATTATTCATGACAACCTGACACATTTAATTTTGAATGCTATGACAAATTTTCTCCCAAGTAACTATATTCAAAAAGTTATGTAGAAAATGGTACATGTGCAACTCAAAAAGGATTAAATATGCTAAATATTATTTAGAATTTATTATCATATTTCCTGTTCTTATTGCATGGTTATTACAAACTGTTCTCCTTCAGAACTCTTTAAGAGGTTTCTATAAAATACTGAAAAGGAGGAAGAAAATATGCATTTTGATATATTCGCAAATATGTTCAGAGCTTGGTCTAAAACTCCTAGCCAGGGCAATGTGTTTGAGAATTAAATTTTGCGTTAATGTTTGTATTAGTCTCAATGAGGATGAGAATTTCAGTCAGATTATAAATCATATAATGACTTCTGAAGGGAGCTGAGACTAAGTAGGATTAGAAGAATAAGAAGTGGCTATAAGAGCTGGCATATTCATGACGATCAGAGAGCAAAAAAGAGAACAAAGAGGAATAGGAAGAATAGATCGAAAAATTCATATAGTTATTATTATATATATATCTGAAAAATTACTAGTAAGGATTCTTAACTCTTAAAATTTGGTGTTTTATACAGACATGGCCCCATCCTCATTGGGTAGGAATTTGATAAGATAATTTTAATGTATAAAATATATGGAAGTATACTGAGTGAAGACTTAGAGTTAGATAAAATGTTTTAATTCTAGCAAAGTAAATAGGCACGTAATACAGCATCTAATATTTCAGAAGGCTTGTAGTAAGATAAGAAACCTCTCTACCCTTCCTTCCTTAGTAGCGCTCTCAATTCCTGGAGGCATTTGTAAGCATTTTCCATAATGAATTATTTTGGTACTGACCTTCAAAATTCTGTTATGTTTAATCAGTGATTTATTTGTCAACCGTAGATCAGGAAAAGTGTTGTTGTTTTTATATATTTTTTCCAGCTTACTCATTTCTCTGCTTGGAGCATCTTTTCCTAAAATATTCTGTATTTTGTTACCTCACTTCACTCAGGTCTCTGTTCCAATGTCACCTTCATTGAAAAGCTACTGCTCCCTATCACCCTGATTGACTTTTCTTGATTATACTTACCATTGCTTTATATTATAAATATGTCATGTATTTATTTACTCTCTGTCTCCCTACTAGCATTTATGTTTCATAACAGAGGCTATCTTTTTTTTTACTGATTATCTCTACTGTCTAGAAAAGTGTCAGGGACATTGTGGGAACTCATTAAATATTTGTTAAATAAATCAGTGAATAAAGTGCCTAGAATAATGCCAGATATGCAGTGATATTGATTAATGTTGGGTAATAATAATAATTATTCTTATCATAAAATTTAAGAACTTTGTAAGTCATTGAGAATGTTTACTTTGTTCCGTGCACAAAGGTTATTTATCTTTATTACTCAGGATATGTAATATGTGTGTGTGTTTGTGTATCTGTGTGTTACATATTCATTATCCTCATAATAGTGTCAATAGTGAAAATTCACTGTGAATAAAATGCCTTAATCATGAAACCACAATAATACCTAGTCCTGAATGACAAAGGTTACCTGGAAATATGTTACAAAGAAGAAAAACACTACATTTATTATTGTCTTATAAAAATTTAACAATCTTGTATTTTGGAATAACTTTAGATCTACAGAAAAGTGGCAAGGATAGTATGGAGAGTTCCTGTGTACCTTTCACCTAACTTCCCCTAATGTCAATGTGTTACATAACATCAAAACTAAGAAACTTGGAGGAGTACAGTGCTATTAACTACAGACTTTATTTGGGTTTGGTCAGTATTTTTTACTAATTATCTTTTCCTGTTCTAAGATACAATCTAGGATAACACATTTTGTGTTTACACATTTGATTATAATATCTCCTTTATCTTCTCCAATCTATGACAGTTTCTTAGTCTTCCTTGTTTCTTATGACGTTGATAGTTTTAGAAGAGTACTTGTTAGGAATTTTGTAGAATTTGAGTTTGTCTAGTGTTTTCTTATGGTTAGTCTTTGATTTTGGAATTTTGAATTACAAATTTTTGTAAGTAATGCATTATACTTAATGCTAATCATGTGGTAAAATTTGGACAGATGTTGTAATAAAATTTTAAACTTATCAGAAGACCAGCTTTTAAAAATTCTCATTTCCTAAGTCAATAAATCATTCCCATGCCAATCAATAGCACATGGGAATTAGAAATATATTTTTAAATTTAAATATGGATCTGGTCTTTTGTCTGAAATTTTGCTTGTATTAAGGTATAAACAATGGTCAATGTTTTTAAATTGGCATCGATACTTGTCATTTGACCTTTTGGAAGACAAGCTTGCTTTTTTCCACTTCCTTCTCATCTTTTTTCTTCTTATTCATATTAGAAAATTGCTGTAATTTTTATAAACCCTACACAGCCTTCAGGCTTAGTGAAACATTTTTCTTTATAACCTCCCACATACTTTCTATATTTGAACAAAACCTTCATTTCAATAACTAGCATTGATAAAGATAATTCTTATGGCAGTTTATTTGCTCATTTCTACCCTTGGCGTGTTTTTGTTAAGAGTCTAATTTTTAACATGTTATGTTCTTGAAAACGTGTCTTCTTAGTCAAGATATGTATTTAGGGATTCTCATATTGGTAAGTTAAGGTAGATAAAGTAACTATTTGAACTATGCAATGTGTTCTGGTGTGACTATTGTCCTTAACTTCTGATGATACTTTTATGGCTACCAAGTGCATTGCCAGTCCTCAGATCACATTGTTTTATTATAAGGTTGATGAAAAAAAAAAAAAAATCATTTCCTGCTGACCTGGATCACTGTCTGTGTGGAGTTGAATGTTCCCCCCATGTTTGTGTGGGTTTTGTCCAGGTATTGCAGTTTTCTCTCACGTCCCAGCACTGTGCATGTTAGGTTCTTCAATGTGTCTAAATGGTCCCAGTCTGAGTGAGTGTGGGTGTGTCCTGCAATGGGAGGGGGGATTACCACCTTTTACCTTGAGCTGCTAGGAAAGGCTCTGGCCACCCATGACCCTGAACTGGAATAAATGGGTTGAAAAATGAATAAATGAGTAAATACAGATTATTGCAAAATAGAAATATATAAAGTATACCATACTCATACAAATGGAAAACAATAAACAATGTGGTAAGAGGGCACTCAGGGAGCCTACCGTATTTGATAGTTTGTTTTTGAACTGTGCTGGGAGGAAGTGTTCTTTACAATTTTTCCTTTGCAAACATTGATTCCTTGATATCACCCACCACCACTGTGACTGTCATCACTCACTGATTCCCCCAAAACCAGGTACATAACCATCTTACCTGTTTTTATTAATCTTTCTTAAATGTATGTGTAGCTTACATTTATTTCAATGTTTAATATCAAGAATGATTCAGGTCTTTATTTAGAAGTTTGGCAATGTTATTATAACCAGAAATATTCCATAGCAACTTAACTCTTGTTTATATCATTAGCTTATGGTAAAATTGGTTTTGCTATATGTCATTTTGCTTAAATTCTGTTTCCAAAATCCTATTGGTGACATTAAGTGAGGACTAACTGTGCTTGTATCTTCACTGAAAAAATTGTTTACTAGTTGATCATTACTAATTCTATAATAAATTACAATTCACAAACAAGACGTGATTAACATAGTGAGAGTATACATTTGTCAAATGAAATTGTAAGAAAATCAAGATAGGAAAACAAACTCTTCAAGAAAAGTTTTGAGGTTATTTCTAAAAGATCAGGGTTAGAAATTAACGGTTAGAGAGACAAAGTTGTTTAAGACAAAGTAGAGGGCAAGAAATGGGAGATTATGAAGACTTAGTCACTATATAAGAAATATATTCATATATCATTATATTTCTGAATATTGCATTTTAGTGATTTCATTATATTATGAATTTTTTCTAGAATATTTTGTTGACTATAGTGAAAAGGATTCATCTAAATTTGTCTTCATACAATGCCAAAATAATAATTTATTATTAATCTAAAATAACCGTGAACACTTACATAGTATGTAACATGTACAGATCCTAAAGTGGGGGATATAGGAAGAACAAATTCCCTAAGGCAGGCAATGTGAATTTATAATTAGAAGGGAATGTTTATATTAATCTTTTGGCTCCAAGTATCATTTATTATAGTTGCTGAACACACAACATATAGTGTTTGTTGATATGTATTCTGTATCATTGTGGATGGGTACAAACCTCTCAGGGCATCATGTCTAAACTGAGACAGCAAATGCACCTTCCAAAAGCCATTCAGTTCATCTATTAGGCTGGCAGCTCCTGAGTGGTATGGTATGTGATAAGCTAGTGAATCCCATGGCAATACGCCCAATGCCACACATCCTCTCTTGTAAAGTGGCTTTCTTGTTTCCATGTAATAATATGCAGAATCCTTTGTCTATCGATCAAATACTGTATGCTGGCTTAGACTCTGCTGGCAGCTATTTGCAAACTGCAGTCACATATTATATGTAAAATTTTTAAAACAGTAGGTTTTATCCAGCATCTATTGTACTATAGTGCTAGAAATGGAAACTGCCTGGGTCTTTGAAAAAAAGCTAATAAATAGATCATTTAGCTATCCTAAACATGAACATAGAGTGAAATCTCTGTGTTTTTATGTATAAATTAAGAGAAAGTAGTGGGGAAACAGAAAATTAAAAACTTATCTGATTGTTCTCATGTCCATTCCCTGGTCTTTCCTTGTTTTGTTCTTTATCAGTGGGAACTGTATTTTTCCTTCTCCCTGGTTTTCTCTCTTCTGGGAATATTTTGCCTAGGAAAACATCAAGGACAATCCAGGGTATTCTCTTACTCCTTCATTCAGATAGTGCCTTAGGAAACATCTACATCTTCTCAGTGATTCTTGCTTTCACTCATCAGGCCCTGGTTTCCACGGTTCTAGCTTCTCCTAAGCCTCTTCTGTTTGATTCTTGTTCCCACCTGACAGCCCTCGCTTTGGGACTATGGTAACATTAACTGTTTCCTCTATGTCTCCGGGAAGCAGCTTCACGCTATTGCTCTCTGGAGGGTTCCATATTGTATTCTGTTTAGTCATTCAGCTTTTCTATTACTTATGTAACCAATTTCCTGTATTAAATGTCCTCTGTTTAAAATATCTGGAGTGTTTATATTTCCCTGACCAGTGACTAATATGAATAATTTGCTTATTTCTACTGAAATTTGAAAATGTGGATGAAATGGATAGTTTTATTTTTTGACTCTTTTGCCCAGGCTGGAGTGCAGTGGCATGATCTTGGTCACGGCAACCTCCACCCCCGGGTTCAAGTGATTCTCCTGCCTCAGTCTCCCAAGTAGCTGGGATTATAGGTGCCCAGCACCATGCCCAGCTAATTTTTGTATTTTTAGTAGAGATGGGCTTTCACCCTGTTGGCCAGGCTGGTCTCAAACTCCTGACCTCAAGTGATCCACCTCGGCCTCCCGAAGTGCTAGGATTACAGGTGTGAGCCACTGCGTCTGACCATGAAGAGTTCTCAAAGAAAAAAAAAAAATAATTAAATTAACTCCAGAAGAGATTAACTCAATACAAGGACCCAGAAGAGACTCATTAAGGATTTAACATTACTTTCTCCTCTCTCAACAAAACAAAACCAAGCACAAGGCCCAAAGTTCTATCTGTGTTATAATGTCTACATAATTATAATGCTATTTAAACTTTTGTAATGTTTGAAAATAAAATTTCCAATTTCCTTCTTTTGAAATTTTATGACACTGAAACCAGAACCTGACAATGAAAATGTTGAAAAAAATAGATCAATGTCATGTGTAAACATCAACAAAAGTATCCCAAATAAAATATCAACTAAAAAAATCACAGTACCACATTAATGAAGTCAAATCTATCACTGTAAATGAAAAACACTCTCATAAATATACATTTAAAATAAGAAATTCATCAGAGCCATGATTTATTCATATTTATACACAAATGGGAGGGAAATACAATTTTAAAGATTCATTTACTGAGAAAAAAAAGCCAATATTTCTGCCTTCATTGATAAAAGATTTCAATTTGAGAATTATTCAAGACAACCAATTAACAAGCACAACCATTTTATATGAATATGTAATACAAGCCATAACAATAAATATTAATCAATACAGGTTCTCTAGTCTCAATTTTTAACCCCAAATGGCATTGATCTCTCTTCTTGCTGTTGCAGAAAGCATTTTTCCTACCTCCTTAATTCTCTAAAGATTTGTTTCCTGACATTTTCTAATAAAGATCACTTGCATTTATAAATTCACACACAAAACAATACACTTGTTGATACATGGATAGCAAGGCTGAGAGCCTAAAACTTAAATATTAACCAAAATGAATAGTGAATCATTATAGATCACACGGTAGAATTATGAATCATAGTAAACACAATAAAATATTAAAATAACACAAAATTTCGATATCATTAAAGATAACATACATAAATATATGTCGCCTCAATAACGACACTGGAGACAAAATGGCAATAAGTATCATCAATTCAAGAAATAGTTAATATTGTTCAACAAACAAGAAAACTTCAAACACTGTAAATATTACAGTTCAAATATGAAAGAAACTTCATAGAGAATTCCCCAGATTTGACAATTACCCTAAAAATGTACATGGCATCATCAAGAATAATTTGCTAAATTGAAAGCAATTTTTTAAACCTCCAAAAATTAAAAAAAATGAATTTTAAGTAACTCTGCCAGAAGACTTTTATGTTTATTACAGAAGTTATTTCAAAATTGTTGTCATGTAAAAAAACTATCAAAGAGCATACAGCTAAAAATGGTAACAATTGTATAATAAAAGACAATACAAGTATTAATTTTCTAAGCATTGTGATATTTGTGGAATTTATCAGCTTTTAAAATGAACATTGTTATGATTTCTTTGTTTATTATACTTTAAGTTCTGGGATACATGTGCAGAACGTGCAGGTTTGTCACATAGGTATACACGTGCCCTGGTGGTTTGCTGCACCCATCAACCCGTCATCTACATTAGATATTTCTCCTAATGCTGTCCCTCCCCTACCCCCCATCCTCCTTCAGGCCCCGGTGTGTGATGTTCCCCTCCCTGTGTCCATGTGTTCTCATGGTTCAACTCCCACTTATGAGGGAGAACATACAGTGTTTGGTTTTCTGCTGCTGTGTTAGTTTGCTGAGAATGATGGTTTCCAGCTTCATGAATGTCCTATGATTTCTTTTTTTCCTTTCAAGTGAATGTGAACTTTTATGCCTTCTTAAATATTAGTAATTTTTTACTTTTTCTTAGAGTGCTTATAAAATTAAATAGGTTTCAAGATCCCCAAACTTGCCATTGTCGTTTCTCTAACCTGCCTCAAATCTGCAATAAAATTTTAAAAAAATTGATAGAAGGCATTCGACTTTCAAAATCCAAAGAAAAATAATTCATGTTTTGGGGAAATGTTACCTAGAAATTGAAGAACAAGAGGACTCTAGTTGATTTGTGAGTCACTTTTACATTGGAACAGCCACGTGGTGTGGTGCCCTTGTGGAGACCAATGGTTCTTATTAGCATATTAATACATTTGAGAATGTTATGCCAAAGGCACAGGTTAGTGTGTTTATCAAAGCATTTCATAGAGATATTTAGCCACAGAAGCCTTAACCTTGGTACATTTGTGGGCATTTTGAAACATGTTTGGCAAATATGAGAATAAAATGGATTATCAATAATGAATCTTGAACATAAAGAAGTGATATTTTTAGCAGCCTGAAACATAAGATGTCCAAATTTCCCATTCAGGAACATTTCCATCAATTTATGTTTTACTGCATGTGTAATCATTGTGATATTTGGTGCTATTTTCCTATAAGCTAAAAGGGTCCAACAAATGCCAAGGCTTTTTACATAGGTAGTATTAGTCACATAGCTGTCAAATAGACAGTTGTGGTAGGATGGGGAAATTAAAATCAGCTTTCATTGTTGCTTTTTCTGATCCAAGAATTTTGCTAGCAAACCATAGTACTTTTCTTGAGCTATTGTAGAAACTTATTCATTAATAAGAAATCAATTTCTATTCACTAATAAAAATTAATTTTGGACATTAAAGAAGACAATGAGAAAATTAACCTCATCTTTTGGAGAATTATGCTTTTCTTGATTCCTGCATATTTTGTCTCATAAGTGTGTGATAAACCCATTTTTAATTTTTAAGAAAAAATAGTGGGCCTATTTTAATTGAGGATTCTTTAATTGTTATACATATGACATCTCGGAGAAAGTTTAATTTTCTCAGGAAGGCAAAGGCTCCACCTTTGACCGCAGTATTTTCTAGTAATCATCTAGTATGCACTTCCACTCAAAAGCATGTGGAAAGAAGGGTGTTTAAAGTTAAAACATACATTTTGAAAAAATAAACATAACAAAGGAACCAAGTTTTTTTGTGGATAATTATTTTCACTTTCAAATTGCAAATGTTATTGAAAACCACTTTGGAAATTTTTCTTTCCTTTCCTGTCTGTTGTTTTGAGACTATTGGCTCATGGATTTGGCACAGATACAAACAACATAAGGACAACCAAGAGGAAATTAATCCATCACAGTTCTAATTTCAATTTGCCTATTTTTATCATTCACATTTTTTACCATCTGGAAATTTTCCATCACTAGCTAAAATATTATACTAATTTTCAAATACTTTAGCATTTTAGAGACAGTGAAATTTTATTCTCATATTGCATTAGTTTGCTTAAAGAAATCTGTTAACTGTAATGCCTTACATGAATACATAAAACACAATCTATACAAAATGCTATATACAGAAAACACACTACTGCATGCATGCTACATGTATGTGTAAATATTAATATTTGTATTTATATGAAGTCAATCAGAAAAATACATTACATATAAATTTTGAGATACTAACTTGAGTTATACTCATTTAGCATACATGTCCTTGCAACATTAAAAGATATCAATTTCATATAACATGATTTTTATTATTGTGACAAATGAAGTAAATTATACTTATGTATATGAGTGTGGTTTTAGCAAACTTGAGCTAATGCAGTAAAATAACTTGATACATACAAAATGGTTACAAATATTTTAATAACAAATGTTAACTAACATTAACTAACAAGGTATTTGAATTTAACTATTTTATTTGAAACAAATGTAAGGTGATATCCACGGGAGAATTTGAATTTTCTCTATGCTGTTATGAAAAATATATATTTTCTGAGTATATATGTGTGTGTGTGTTTTATGTATGCATGTATAGCATATACTTTATACATATTAAAAAAATAATGCATTTTATTCAGATATTAAGTTGGTATTGACTCTAAGGGAAGTAAAGTCTTAAATTTGGTGAGGGTTTTTTTTTTTCCACAAGTATTCTAATAGTACTCTGGCATATTAAATATTTCTTACCCAATGAGTTGTTTATATACATTAGAAAAGTAAATGGTGTGATATTTTGCTAGCATATTTGTGGAGATTAAAGTAATGTTATATTCTTTATAATAACAAAAAGATACTTTACTTTACAGGGTAGTTTCATCTTTCATCACTGCCTTTCTTTTTTCCTCTATTATTCTTAAATATGTTTTCTTCATTTATAACTCCTAAATATTTTTGATGCTATAGGATCAAACCCATTTGTCTACTTTTGTTTTACTTGTCTCTGCTTTGTAGGTCCTAGCCACAAAATCTTTGCCTAGATCAATGTCCTAAGGGTTTTTTCTGTGTTTTTTTTTTTTTTTTTTTTCTAGTAGTTTTATAGCTGTGGGTCTTATGTTTAAGTCTTTAATCTACCATTAGTTGATTTTTTTTTAATCTTATGAGAAGTAAGAGTTCAGTTTTATCCTTCTGCATGTGGATATCCAACTTTTCAAGCACTAGTAACTAAAAAGAGTGTCATTTCCCCCGATGTATGTTCTTGATGGCTTTGTCAAAAATCAATTGGTTATAAATACATTGATTTATATTTGATCCTCAATTCTGTTCCATTGATCTATGTCTTTTTGTTGTTGGTGGGGTTTTCTTTTTTTTTTTTTTTTTTTTTAACCACCAATACTGTGCTTTTTTGGTTACTGTAGTCTTGTAGTATAATTTGAAGTCATGTTGTGTGACTACTCCAATTTTGTTCATTTTTCTCAGGATTGCTTTGGCTATTCAAGCTCTTTTTTGGTTCCCAATGAATTTTAGAATTGTGTTTTATATTTCCGTGAAAGTTAACATGGTATTTTGATAGGGATTATACTGAATGTGTAAATTGTTTTAGGCATTATGGTAATTTTAACAATATTAATTCTTCTTATTCATGAACATGGATGTCTTTCCATTTGTTTGTGTCCTCCTCAATTTCCTTAATCATTGTTTTATAGTTATTCTTCATTAACCTCATTAGTTAAATTTATTCCTAGGTATTTTTTTTTGTAGCCATTGTAAATGAGATTGCTTTCTTGCTTTTATTCTCAGCTGATTCATTATTGGTGTATAGAAACATTTTTGATTTTTGTATGTTGGTTTTGTATCTTGCAACTTTGATGAAATCATTTATCAGATCCAAGAGTTTTTTGCTGGAGTCTTTAGGTTTTTCTAGATATAAGATCATAACATAGGCAAAGGGAGACAGTTTATCTTCTGCTTCCCCAGTTTGAATGCCTTTTTTTAATTCCTCCTGCCTGATTGTTTAGGTAGGACTTTTATTACTATTTTGAATAAGAGTGATGAAAGTGAGCACACTTGTCTTGTTCCAGTTCTTAGGGAAAAGCCTGCTAACTTTTCCCCATTCAGTATCACATTAGGTGTGGGCTTGTTATTTTGAGGTATCTTTCTTTAATGCTCAGTTCATCAGGATGTTTTATCATGAAGGGATACTGAATATTATCAAACCTTTTTCTGTGTTTAATAAGATGATCATGTGTTTTTCATCCTTCATTCTGTTGATGTGATATATCACGTTTATTGATTTGCATATGTTAAATCCCCGGTATAAATCCCACTTGATCACGGTGTATTATTTTTTGATGTGTCTTTCTATCTAGTTTGATAGTATTTAATTGAGAAATTTTACATCTATGTTCATAAAGAATATTGGCCTGTAGTTTTCTTGTTTATTGTTAATTAATGTCCTTGCCTGATTTTGGTATCAGGGTAATACTAGCCTCATAAAATGATTTAGGGAGAATTCCCTCCTGTTTAATTTTTAAAAAATCCTTTGAGGAGAATTGGTGTTACTTCCTCATTGAAAGTTTGATAGAATATGACAGTGAAGCCAAATAACAAGATCTCATGAGAACTCACTATCATGAGAACAGCAAGGGGGAAATCAACCCCCATGATCAAATCAGCTCTCACCAGGCCCCTCCTTCAACATTAGGGATTACAATTTGACATGAGATTTGGGTGGGACACAAATTCAAACCACATTATTCTGCCCCTGGTTCCTCCCAAATCTCATGTCCTTTTCACATTGCAAAATACAAACATCCTTTCTCAACTGTCCCCCAGTCTTAACTCATTTCAGCATTAACTAAAAAGTACACAGTCCAAAATCTCCTCTGAGATAAGTCAGGTACCTTTTGCCTATGAGCCTGTAAATTTAAAAACAAATTAGTTGCTTCCAAGATACAATGGGAATACAGGTCAACACTCCTGATCCAAAAGGAAGAAATATGCCAAAACAAATGGGCTACAGGCCCCATGCAAGTCTGAAGCCCAGCAGGGCAGTCATTAAATCTTAAAGCCCCAAAATAATCTCCTTTGACTCCATGTCTCACATCCAGGCCACACTGATATGAGGGATGGGTTCCCAAGGCCTTGGACATCTCACCCTCTGTGGCTCTGCAGGGTACAGTGCTCTTGGCTGCTTTCATGGGCTGGCATTGAGTGCCTATGGCTTCTCTAGGTGCACAGTGCAAGCTGTCAGTGGATATAACATTCTGGAGTATGGGGCATGGTAGCCCGTTTCTCATAGCTCTACTAGGCAATACCCCAGTGGGGACTCTGTGAATAGAGATTTTCTGTGAGGGTTCTGCCCCTGAAGCAGACTTCTGCTTGGACATCTAAGTGTTTCCATTACATCCTTTGAAATGTAGCTTAGGCTCCCAAGCCTCAGTTGTTGTCCTTTGTGCACCTGTAGGCTTAACACCATGTGGAAGCCACTAAGGCTTATGGCTTTTACCCTCAGGATCAGTGGCTTGAGACTTATCTGGGGACCTTTTATCCATGGCTGGAGCTGGAGTAGGTGGGACACAGGGAACACTGTCCTAAGGTTGTGCAGGGCAGTGGGGTCCAGGGCCAGGCCCATGAAACCATTTCTTCCTCCTATGCTTCTGGGCCTGTGATGGGAGGGGCTGTCAGAAAAGTCTCTGAATGCCTTGAGGCATTTTCCCCAATGACTTTTCTATTAACATTCAGCTTCTTTTTAGTTACGCAAATTACTGCAGTCAGCATGATTTGTTACCTTGAAAATAGGTTTTTCTTTTCTAGCATATGGTCAGGCTGCAAATTTCCCAAACTTTCATGCTTTGCTTTCCCTTTAAATGTAAGTTCCAGTTTCAGAGCATCTATTCACTCATGCATATGAGCATACATTGTTAGAAACAACCAGGCCATGTCTTGAATGTTCTGCTGCTTAGAAATTTCTTCCTCCAGATACCCTAAATCATTATTCTCAAATGCAAGTTTCACAGTTCTCTAGGGGAGGAGCACAATGCCTCCAACTGCTTTGCTGATGCATTACAAAAGTGACCTCTACTCCAGTTCCCAATAAGTTTCTCATCTCCATGTGAGACCTCATCAGCCTGGCCATCTGTGTGCATATTACCATCAGCATTTTGGACAAAACCATTCAACATGTCTCCAGGAAGTTCCAAACTTTCCCACATCTTCCTGTATCTTCTGATCCCTCCAAAGTTTAACCTCTGCCTGTCACCCATTTCCAAAGCTGCTTCAACATTTCTGCTGTCTTTATAGCCCTGTTTCTAGTACCAGTTTGCTGTAGTAGTCCGTTCTTGCATTGCTATAAAGAACTACCTGAGACTGGGTAATTTATAAAAGAAAGAGGTTTAATTGCCAGATAGTTCTGCAACCTATATAGGAAGCACAGCTGCAGAGACCTCAGAAAACTAACAATCATAGTGGAAGGTGAAAGGGAAGCAAGCATATCTCACAGATGGCCAGAGAGGAGGAAGAGAGAAAAGCAGGAGGTGCTGCACACTTTTAAACAACCAGATCTCATGAAAACTCACTCACTATCACCACCCACCAGACACCCCGCTGCACACTGGAGATTACAACTAGACATGAGATTTGGGCAGGGACACAAATCTAAACCATATCAGGTCTTCACTCTTTTGTTCTTGGTTAGTCTAATAATTGGTTTATCTGTTTTATCTTTTCAAAAAAAACAATTTTTCACGATGTGATCCTTTGTACTTTTTTAAACACTCCATTTTGTTTAGATGTATTTTGATCTTCATTCTTTCTTTCTTTCTACTAATTTTGGGTTGGCTTGTTCTTAATTTTCTAGTTCCTTTAGGTGCATTTTTAGATTATTTGAAATCTTTCTACTCCTTCTGAGTTAATTGCTTATTGCTATAAACTTGCTTCTTAGCTCTGCTTTTGCTGTACCCATAGGTTTTGGTATGTTTTGTTTGTTTCAAGACATTTTTTGTTTTTTTCCTTAATTTCTTCCTTGACCCAGTGGTTGTTCAGGGGCATATTGTTTAATTTTCATAAGTGTGTATAGTTCAAAAATTCCTCTTGTTATTGATTTTAGTTTTATTTCATTTTTATTTCATTGTTGTCTGAGAAGATACTCGATATGATTTTGCTTTTCAAAAATTTGTAAAGACTTATTTTGTGTTCTAACATGTGGTCTATCCTGGAGATTGTTCCACCTTCTGATGAGAAAATTGTGTTTTAGAGTCATTGGATGAAATGTTCTATACATGGCTGTTAGGCCCATTTGGTCAAATGTGCAGTTAAGTCTAACGTTTCTTTGTTAATTTTCTCTCTAACTGATCTGTCTAATGATCTGTCTAATATAGTCTTCAACTATAATTGATTTGGAGACTATCTTCAGTTCTAATAACATTTATTTTATCTATCTGAGTTCTCTGGTGTTGATTACATATATATTTAGAATTCTTGTATCCTTTTGCCGAATTGATCTCTTTGTCATTACACATGATTTTATCTCTGTTGTATTTTTTATTTAAAATCTGTTTTATATAAGTATAGGTATTCCTGCTCACTTTTGGTTTACATTTGCATGGAATATCTTTTTCCATCCCTTTGTTTTGAGTCGGTGTGTCTTTACCTGATAATATGAGTTTATTGCAGATAGCATATACTTGATTTTTTTTTATTCAGCCAGTGTATATCTCTTAGCAGAAAGTTTAAGCTGTTGACATTCAAGGTTATTGTTGATATGTTAGGGATTATTCTTGTCATTTTATTAGCTGATTTCTGGTTGCTTTACATATCCATTGTTATTTTCTCTTTTACTGTTTTTCTTTGTGATTTGGTTATATTCTGTAGTGGTAACATTTGAGTTTTGTATTTTTCTTAGGTGTGTTCTTGCTGTACCAGTGGTAATTATATTTTGTGTATTTTCAGGATGTTTATTATTATTTTTTGTTTCTAGGTATGGGAATTCTTACTGAGCTTCTTAGGTATTAGTATTTTGAGTTCTTTTCTATGAGATATTGTAAATATCTTTTTGATTAGGTTCTGTTGTTGGTGAATTATTGTGTTTCTTTGCAGGTGTTACATTTCCCTACTTCTTCATGTTTGCTTTGTCCTTACATTGATATCTGTGCATTGTGCTGTAACAGTTGCTTCTTAAATTTTCTGAATTTGAGTTTGTAGGAGAGGACTTTTTCCCGAAGATGGAGCTATGCTGTTGGTTGGGTAGGGTACTTTAGCTGTAATACTGGATACATGCAGTAGTGTAGTCTTTGTATAATTTCTTTACTGTAAAGAGTGTCAATGGTGTCTGTAGTTTTCTCAGTGGTTTAAGGTATGGTTGTCAGTAGAGGTTCTGGTGAAATTTTGTTGGGGACTAGGACACCAAGTGTTCCAGTCTTCAGGCCTTAGTGGCGAGAACAGTGGGCTGAGACTGACTATTCTTCTGCCCCAGGGCAGTTTTCACCAACACAATGTTGATGGTTATTGGCAGAACAATTCTTGGGCCTCCAGGTGACTTGCTTGAGTGCCAGAATGGAAGTGGTGGGTTATAAAGGTGGGCAAGTTCTTCAGCTCCTGGGAAGCAGACATGGTGTGGACAATGCCAGAAGCAGTTGTGTGACAATCCTCTGGAACTCGAGCAGTCTGCAATGGTGTTGCCAATGGCTGTGAAGGATTGGAATTGCAGGTTCCCAAATCCGCAAGTAGTATGTGTGGGTGGGTGTCAGCTTTAGTAGTAGCAGCATGTTGAATGGGCCTGACCTCAGACCCTGGGAGAAGTGCTCATGTTTCACCAGTTCCATTTTGGGCTGGGCAATCCCCAGGTCCTGGAAGTTGTGCTTGAGTATTTGGGTATTAACTAGATGCATCTAGTGTGCCATGTTGAAGCCCCTCCTAGAAATGTTTATTTTTAAATAAAAATCCTGTACCACAATTACATACGAACTTGAAAATAATGATTAATTGCATGATTATTTTAAACTTTCCTGGAAAAGTAAGATTTTTTAAAAAAATGTTCAGAATATAACCCATATAGTGTACGTACATGTACATATTGAGGGTGTGTATTGATGTATATGGTGGGTATGTACATATGTATATATATGTTATATGTATATGGATGCAAATGTATTAGATTACCTACAATTATCTTTCCTTCATTAAAGAGTAGAATCAGGTTACTTTTAGCTAGATACTTTTAAAAATATTTTACACTATTTTTTTGTTCAGTAATCAATATATCCCAACATTTTAAAGTTTTACATTAAAATAAAGTCATAAGTCCATAAATCTTTCATATTAACTTTCTAATAATAACTCTTTTGGGACAAGGGCTTCTCTACAATAGAATTTTGTAAACAGGAGCAGGCTTACCATACAGTATTTTACAAGAATTCTTTGAAGGTACTATAATATATTATTTTCTGTCTTTATAAAGCTCACAGTGGAAATAAAATGCCTGAGGCCAAACATATCTTCTTTGCCTTCAGCACATGAAACCTCAAAAAATACACTATTTGCATAAAAATATATGAAAATGTTCGTAAACAAAATCTTTATGCATTGAGATAACATGGATAAGTATTCTTAAAAATTTCTTTCAGAAGCAGTTTTCTAAAATAACAATATAGGGTCTACCTGTCTCAAATAGTTGACAGTGATGTCTTTTGATCTTTATGTATTCAAAATCCCTGAAGCTTATTTAGTAAGTAATAAAGAAGAAACTTCTGGACATAGGAAATTTCATACTCTACATTTTATTTGTGATCAAAGGTATGACTTTTTATTAAATGTTAAAATAAGATGCATCAATTTGGTGAGTTTATAAAAATAGTGTGATTTCCGTAAAATATGTATCAAAGAAGAGATTAAAAATTACAGGTGAGAGAGCATATTCAAAGCTTTACTAGACAATACCAACTCAACAAGTTCAGAGTGATAAAATATCTACCACATATATTTTCTTAATTATTTTAATTCAACAGTAAATTTTAGTCCTTATGACATTATTGAGTCTATAAAAATTTGTCTGTTTGGTAATAAAGTTATGCTACTTAATTGTTTTAAAATACCTGGGTTTAAACAATTCAGTGATAAGGAGTAGGGGAAAATAATTTTTAAGAATAACTAAGGTTACTAGGATTCAACAAAGCACCTGCCAGTGATTTTAAGACCGCTGCTTGGTAATTAACTCTCCCAAAGTTTTATGAAAGGTGGTTAGAAAGAATTAAATTCAAATCTGGAATGTAAAATGGATCAATGAGGCATACATTACGAGCTAAGCAAATATATCTCAAGTTCCCTTCCATATGCTTAAAAGATATTGAAAAATCATTGAGTTTTTGGCACACATAAATATAATGTCTTTTGTTGTTTATGATTATAAAGTATGTACAGTTTGTAATGGGTTAATATGGAGATAGAGGAGATAGAATAATAAATTATAGAATAATCAAATTTCTTCTATTTTAAGATTATTATAGCTAATTTGTTTGAATCAGGATACAATCAAGGTTCAAATATTAACAGTTGTCTTTCACTTTGCTATTGTCCCAGCCACTGGATTTGTTTGCTTTTCCTTGGTGTCATCCTCAATCGTTTTTGTAAATGGAAATTACCTCTATAGACTTGTTTAGACTCAAAATCAACTTTTTTGGTAAAAATACTTCACAGAGGGTGGTGCTGGTCAACGTTTATTAAAATCAAAACGAATTAGTGACAATATGGCCCTTCAATGTAAATTCCCCCATCAAACTTCAGAAAATGGTTTCAATCATTGATCATAACTGTGTGAAACAATTGCTCCATTAGACCTGCAAAATGGTGATTTTAAAAAAAATCTCTAACATTCCTAACTTATTTGATGGGGGGGGTGAATTTTCTGTATAAAACTTATTTCCCTCATCAAATGAAAATACAGTTGCCCGTTAAAGATAGAATATTGTAGGACAACTACAAGATTCTTTCCTTTTAATTGCTAATGTTCATAATACAATGTTAGTGGACTAATTGTTACTGTGCTGTATAATACTGTATAATACCATATAATGAGTTTTGGATTTTTTTGTTTGATACACACATGTGTATATACACACATATATAAACACACACAAATACACACACATATACACACACAATTTTTATTGTTACAGATTTGGTCACTGGAAGCTTCTTTACATTGCCTCCTGTGTCTTTTTGACAGGACTACATTAAATTTGACACCTTTGCTTTCTGGCAAAATAAAATGTACCAAACAAAACTGGAATGTTTTCTGAATTGCTCAGTCTTTGAAAAGTCCAGGTTCCTTCTAGTAAGAAGTGACAGAGTTCACAGTCTGGGGATTAGGTTGCTTATTCTATTAGTTGTTACTACTTTTAGGCCTTTTCAGTGAAAAGAACTAGAAAACGTTCTGGAATATGAAGTATGCATGTCTGTTGTGTTTTGAATTTACATTAAAGATTACAGAAGTTTTACATAATTTTTTAAATTTTATAATTGTATCTTCCACATTGAAATGGTTAATTATTTTTAACATTAAAATAATTTCATAGTATTTTCTATGTATGCATATGTACACTTTAATTAAAATATTTATACCTATATTAGTTCAGTAATAAAACTACAAAGCATCTTTTCTTTGTAGACCTGTTGCCCTTAAAATATATTCCAACAAATATATATGATGAAAATTATCTTTAGTAGGGTCACATGGATTAATTATTTTTTCTGTGTGATCAGTAATTGCATATATGCAGTGAAAGTTTGTTTGCCTTTAGTTTTAAGTTTTTCTTCGTGATTTAATTTTAGTTTTGGATATATCAAATTTTATGTTTCCAATGCCAAAACTTCATTAGAACTTTATTCATAAATCTCTTAGTTCTGTCTACCATCATTCCTCATTTACCACTAGTAATTATTTTGTTAGTTTTGATTTATTCTTCCCTTTTTTTTTTTTTTTTTGGTATCGAGTTTCACTCTTGTTGCCCAGGCTGGAGTGCAATGGCGTCATCTCGACTCACCTCAACCTCATCGCAACAAAACACCGAAGCCTCCTGGGTTCAAGCGATTCTCCTGCCTCAGCCTTCCTGAGCAGTTGCGATTACAGACTTGCGCCACCATGCCCGGCTAATTTGGTATTTTTAGTAGCGACGGGGTTTTCCCATGTTGGTCAGGCTGGTCTCGACTTCCCGACCTCAGATGATCTGCCCGCCTTGGGCCTCTCAAAGTGCTGGGATTACAGGCCTGAGCCACCGTGCCCGGCCCCCACTATTTTTGCTAATATAACAAATAGGTATGCATATCTGTGTGTAATTCTGTGTTTCCTGTCTTATGAAAAATATGTAGTGTTCTGGAACTTCCTTTTGTTCACTTAAGTATCTTGGAATTGCTCTCTATTGGTTTAGAGAATATCTTTACTTTTGTAGCTACAAAATACATCGTCTGATAGGTTTGTTACACTTTGTTCAACTGACTCCTATTACACATTTGGGTTGTTTCTAATTTTTGATTTTATAGATGATTCTTCAGTATCTAATTTTATGTGTATGTTAATTTTTATTTTTGTCAGTGTGCATTTAGGATCAACTCCTGAAATGCATTGCTGGGTCAAACATGTCCACAGAACCTTTTCTAAAAAAGATAACTTTGAATTCTATCAGCAATGTATGAGGGTGCCTGTTTCCTTATAGGCTTTCCAACAGAATATGTTGTTGAAATCAAAAATTTTACCAATATGATTCATAACATCATAGCATAACTTGAATTTGTATTTATCTCATGAGTGAGGGTATCAGTAACTTCCAATAATTTTATTTCTTCTATGAATTGTCAATTTCTATATTTTACTCAATACTCTATTAGATTTTGAGATTTTAAATTGGTCTTCGGGAGTTTTTTGAATATTAAATATATTAGGTCCTGGGCAAAATTACCAATATTTTTTTCCAGCTTGTCTTTTGTTTTTGATTTTGCTGATAACTGGTTTTGTCATTAAAAAGGTGTGCCTTTTTTTCTTCGACTTTTATTTTAAATTCAGGAGTACATGTACAGGCTATGTAGGTTTATTACGTATATAAGAAATTTTCATTTCTTTCATTTCAAACGCCATGGTGATTTGCTGCACAGATTATTCCATCACCTAGGTGTTAAGCCCAGCAACAATTAGCTATTCTTCTTGATGCTCTCCATCCCCAAAACCCTGGACCCCCGACAAGCACCAGTGTGTGTTGTTCTCCCCTATGTGTCCATGTGTTTTCTCATCCTTCAGCTCCCACTTATAAATGAGAACATGTGGTGTTTGGTTTTCTGTTCCTGCATTAGTTTGCTGAGGATAATGACTTCCAACTTTATTGATGTCTCTGCAAAGGACATGATCTTATTTCTTTTTATGGCTGCATAATATTTCATGGTGTATCTGTACCACATTTTCTTTATCCAGTCTATCATTGAAGAACATTTAGATTGATTTCATGTCTTTGCTATTGTGAATAGTGCTGCAATGAACATACACATGCATGTATCTTTAAAATTGAAAGAGTTATATTCCTTTGTGTATATATACCCAGTAATGGGAATACTGAGTCAAAGATTTATACTCCTTTGTGTATATCCCCAGTAATGTCAGTGCTGAGTCAAATGATATTTCTGCCTCTAGGTGTTTGAGGAATAGCCTCACTGTCTTCCAAACGGTTGAACGAATTTACACTCCCACCAACACTGTAAAAGCATTCCTTTTTCACCACAACCCCACCAGCATCTGTCGTTTTTTGACTTTTTAATAATTGCCATTCTGACTGTTGTGAGATGGTATCTTAATGTGTGTGGTATCTCATTGTGGTTTTGATTTGCATCTCTCTACTAATAAGTGAACTTTTTTTCATGTTTCTTGACCACATGAATGGCTTCTTTTGAGAAGTATCTGTTGATGTCCTTTGCCCACATTTTAATGGGGTTTGTTTCTTCTCTTATAAATTTGATTAAATTCTTTGTAGACTCTGGATACCAGACCTTTGTAAGATGGATAGATAGCAAAAATTTTCTTCCATCCAATAGGTTGTCGGTTCCCTCTAATGATAGTTTTTTTGCTCTCCAGAAGCTCTTTAGTTTAATTAGAACCTATTGTCAATTTTTGCTTTTGTTGCAGTTGCTTTTGGCATTTTACTTATGAAATCTTTGCCTATGTCTCTGTCCTGAATAGCATTGCCTAGATTTTATTCTAGGGTTTTTAGAGTTTGGGTTTTACATTTAAGTCTTTAATCCATCTTAAGTTGATTTTTGCATATGACACAAGAAAGGGGGTCTAGTTTCAGTTTTCTGCATAGGAATAGCTGGTTGTCCTAGAGCCATTTATTAAATAGAGAGTGCTTTCTCCATTGCTTGCTTTTGTCAAGTTTGTTGAGACCAGATGTTTGTAAGTGTGCAGTCTTATTTCTAAGTTTTCTATTCTGCTCCATTGGTCCTAGTGTCTGTCCTTGTACCAGTACCATGCTGTTTTGGTTATTGTAGCCTTGTAGTATAGTTTGAAGTCAGGTAGCATGATGCCTCTGGCTTTGTTCTTTTTGCTTAGGATTGTCTTGGCTATATGGGCCCTTTTTTGGTTACATGTGAAGGTTAAAGTAATTTTTTTTTTAATTCTATGAAGAATGTCAATGGTAGTTTCATGGCAATGGTATAGAATCTATAAATCACTTTGGGCAGTATGGCCATTTTTACAATATTCATTCTTTCTATCTATGAGCATGGAATGTTTTTCCACTTGTCTGTGTCCTCCCTGATTTCTTTGAGCAGTGGTTTGTAGTTTTCCTTGAAGAGGTCCTTCACTTCCCTTGTTAGCTGTATTTCTGAATATTTCATTCTTTTTGTGGCAATTGTGAATGGGATTTGATTCATGATTTGGTTCTCTGCTTGCCTGTTTTTAGTGAATAGGAATTCTAGCGATTTTTGCATTTTGAATTTATATCCTGAGACTTAGCTGAAGTAGCTTATCAGCTTAAGAAGCTTTTTGGATGAGATGATGGGGTTTTCTAGATATATGATCATGTCATCTGCAAACAAAGATAATTTGACTTTCTGTCTTCCTATTTGAACACCCTTTATTTCTTTCCCTTGACTGATTGTCCTGACCAGAACTTCCAGTAATATGTTGAATAGGAGTGATGAGAGAGGGCATCCTTCTCTTGTCCCGGTTTTCAAGGGGAATGCTTCTAGCTTTTGTTCATTCAGTGTGATATTGGCTCTGGGTCTAGATGTCTCTTTTTATTTTGAATTATGTTCCTTCAATAGTTTATTGAGAGTTTTTATCATGAAGGGATGTTGAGTTTTATTGAAGGCCTTTTCTGCATCTATTGAGATAATTGTGTCATTTTTGTCTTTGGTTTTATTTATGTGATGAATCACATTTGTTGATTTGCGTATGTTGAACCAACTTTGCATTCCCAGGGATGAAGTCGACTTGATCGTGGTAGATAAACTTTTTGATGTACTGCTGGATTTGGTTAGCCAGTATTTTATTAAGGATTTTTGAATCAATCTTTATCAAGGGTATGGACCTGAATACCTGACGATTTCTTGAATTTTTGCTATCTCTGCTGGGTTTCAGTATCAGGATAATGCTGGCCTCATAGAATGAGTTAAGCAGGAGTCCCTCCTTTTTGACTATTTGGAATACTTCCAGTAGAAATGATACCAACTCTTCTTTGTACCTCTGGCAGATTTCACCTGTGAATTTGTTTTCTTTGTCTTTTTTTTTTTGGTAGGCTATTTATTAGTTCCTCAATTTCAGAATTTGTTGTTGGTTTATTCAGGGTTTCAATTTTTTTTCTGGTTCAGGCTTGGGTTCATGGCCCTGGGCAGGGCCGCATAATCACTCACAATTCCCTTGGCTGGAGGTGGGGGTTCCTTTGGCTCCCTGCTACTCCTGCATAGACCTTCATCCCACCCTGCTTTCCTTCATTCTCTGACAGTGGAGTTGCTTGCCTAGTCAATCCCAATGTGAGAAGCTGGATATTTCAGTTCAAGGTCCTGAATTCACTAACCCCTTTCATTTCTGTCTGTGAATGATGTGAACCACAGTTGCTTCTAGTTGGCCATCTGGCCCTTCCTCTCAAAGGTGTGCTTTTAAAATCAAAACATTACATTGTACCTCATAAATCTATTTTTTAATTAAAAATAAAATTAAAAAATAAAACTTCATTAATTTTGCTGAAAATCAGATGGTTCTAGGTCTATGGGTGTTTATTACTGAGTTCTCTCTTCTGTTCCAGTATTCTATGTGTCTGGTTCTGTACCAGTACCATGCTATTTAGATTACTGTAGCCTTGTAGCATAGTTGGAAGTTAGGCAATGTGATGCCTCTGGCTTTGTTCTTTTGATTAGGCTTGCAATGGGAAAAGGTTTCCTTTTCAATAAGTGTTGCCGGGATAACTCACTAGCCATATGCAGAAGAATGAAACTGGACCCCTACTTCTCATCACATATGAATCTTCACTTAAGATATATTAAATATTTACACGTAGCACCTCAAGCTATAAAAATCTTCATAGAAAACATAGGAAATGGCTGATGCGGTGGCTCATGCCTGTAATCCTAGCAGTTTGGGAGGCTGAGGTGGGTGGATCATGAGGTCAGGAGATCGAGACCATCCTGGATAATACGGTGAAAGACCATCTCTATTAAAAAATACAAAAAATTAGCCGGGCGTGTTTCAGAGCTTGTAGTGAGCCAAGATCGTGCCAGCCTGGGCGACAGAGCGAGACTCCATCTCAAAAAAAAAAAAAAAAAAAAAAAAAAAAAAAGAAAACATAGGAAATACACTTCTCGATATAGGCTTTGATGAATTATTTATGGCTAAGTTCCCAAAAGCAATTGCAACAGAAACAAAAATTGTCAAGTGAGACCTAATTAAATGAGAGCTTCTGTACAGCCAAAGAAATTACCAACAGAGTCAACAGACGACCTACAGAATGGGAGAAAATATTTGCAAGCAATTATTTGCATCTGACATAGGTATAATCTCTAGAATTTAAGAGAAGCATCAATCAACAACCAAAAAATGAACAACCCAGTTAGAAAATGGGCATAGGATATGAGCAGACACTTCTCAAAAGAAGACATCATGCAGCCAGCAAACATGAAAAAATGCTCACATCACGAATTATCAGAGAAATGCAAATGAAGACCATGAGATGCCATCTCACACCAGTCAGAATGACTATTACTGAAAAGTCAAAAAATAACAGATGCTGGTGAGGCTGTGGAGAAAAGGAAATGCTTATACATTGTTGGTAGGAATGAAAATTTGTTTAGCATTGTGGAAAGCAGTTTTGAGACCTCTGAAAAAACTTAAAATAGAACTACCGTTCAACCCAGCAATCCCTCTACTGAGTATACACCCAAAGGAAAAGAATTCATTCTGCCATAAAGACATATGCACCTGTATGCTCAGTGCAACACTACTGACAATAACAAGGGCATGGAATCAACAAAATTGCCCACCAACAGTGGATTAAGAAAATGTGGTGTATATACACCATGGAATACTCTATGCATTCATAGGAAAGAATGAAATAATGTCCTTTGCAGCAGCATGGGTGGGGCTGGAGGCCGTTATTCTAAGTGACTTAAGGCAAGAGCAGAAAACCAAATATTGCATGTTCTCACTTACAAGTGGAAGCTAAACATTGAATACACATGCTTGTAAAGATGGAAATAATAGACACTGAGGATCACTAGACATGGGAGGCAGGGAGTGGGTTGTGGGCTGAAGAACCACTGTTGGGTATACTATGCTTATGGCCTGGATGATGAGACCAATATCCTGCGATTTACCAATGTAACAAACTTGTATGTGTACCCTTTAATCTATAATAAAGGTTGAAATTTAAAAAAGGAATAAAAATGAAACTTTAAAAATAAATAAATAAAGTTGAATTTGTCACTATTGTTTCTTCTATTGATTCTGTATTTTAGGAAATTTTAGAAAACTGGAATGTTTTCTCACTACTTGGGTTTAAAATAATTTACTCATATTTTCTTCTATTTCTTGTATGGTTTCATTTTTTACATTTTATCTCATATGTGCTTGGTATCCTTGCACACCGAGGGTAAGTTTACTAAACTTAGCACAGAAAACTACAGTTACATTTAAATTTCATGTTGCTGAAAATGACAGAATTTTATTTTTTTCTGGTTGAATAATATTCTTTTGTGTATATATAACACATTTTCTTTATGCATTCATCCATTGATGGAACTTTAAGTTGATTCCATATCTTAGCTATTGTGAGTAGTGCTGCAATAAACATGGGGGTGCAGAAATCACTTTGACATATTGATTTTGTCTCTTCAGTATACTGATTTCCTTTCTTTTGCATATGTATCCAGCAGTAGGATTCCAAAAGAATATGGTAGTTCTATTTTTATCTTTTGAGGAATCTCCATACTGCTTTCCATAGTGGATGAACTAATTTGCATTGCTACCCGTAGTACACTAGATAGAGATCTCCTTTCTCATTCCTCCACATTCTCAACAGTGTCTGTTATTTTTTGATCTTTTTGATAAACTGAGCTGAGATAATGCCTCATGTGATTTTGATTTGCATGTCCCTGGAAATCAGTGGTGTTGAGCCTGGAAGACATGTTACGTGAAATAAGCCAGGCACAGAAGGACAAATAGCACATGTCAAAAGAAAAAAAAATACAGCTAAATATACAGCTAAAATATACAGCTAAAAAAATAAAATTGATCTTATGGAATTTGAGAGTAGAATGGTGGTTACCAGAGGCTGGAAATGACATGGAAGAGGGCATGAAGAAAGTTTGGTTAAAGGACACAAAAATACAGTTAGAAGAAATAAGTTCAAATAGGCAAAAGAGATTTGGAAAATGTTAGAGGTGATGGAGATCCTAATTAACCTAATTTGATCATTACACATTGTTAAGTATCAAAATATCACAGGCACCACATAAATGTGTACAATTATTATGAATCAATGTAATTTTTTAAAGTATTGAATTTCAGATAAAAATAAACAATCTTTAGGTACACACTAATTAAAAGTTTTTTGTTGCTTATTTGAAATTCAAATTTATTTGGGTGTCCTATAATTTATCTGACATTTGTAAGCATATATTTAAATTTATTATTTTCTAAATGTTTATTCAATTGTGCAAATTCTGCCTGCTATATGACCATACAACCTTTAAAGTTTTATATGCATCTGGATATATTTCTTTTCTTTTCTTTTCTCTTTTCTTTTCTTTTCTTTCCTTTCCCTTTCTTTTCTTTTCTTTTCTTTTCTGTTTTCTTTTCTTTTCTTTCCTTTTCCTTTCTTTCCTTTTCTTTTCTTTTCCTTTCCTTTCCTTTTCTTTTTTCTTTTCTTTTCTTTCTTTCTTTCTTTATTTTTGAGATGGAGTCTTGCTGTGTCATGCAGGCTGGAGTGCAGTTGCACGATCCTGGCTCATGGCAACCTCCTCCCAGGTTCAAGAGATTCTCCTGCCTCAGCCTCCCAAGTAGCAGGGATTGCAGGCACCCACCACCATGCCTGGCTAAATTTTGTATATTTTAGTAGAGATTTTTTTTTTTTTTTTGTATTTTGTATATTTTAGTACACTAAAAATATTTTGTAATTTTGTATATTTTAGTAGAGATGGGGTTTCACAATGTTGGACCAGGCTGGTCTCAAATTCCTGACCTCAGTTGATCCACCCATCTAGGCCTCCCAAAGTGCTGGGATTACAGGCGTGAGTCACTGCACCTGGCCTGCATCTGAATATATTTATATATTTCTATATATTTATTTTTGGTTCCACTGGTGGATCTATTTATTCATGGGTTAGTATTTTACTGTTTAATCCTGTGGCTTTATAGTGTATTTCCCATTTTATGACTCTACAGAGCTAGAACTCCTTACCTATTGCTCTCTTATCTCAAGGCTTTCCTCGATATTCTGGCTTATGTATTCATTCGTATTTACTTTATGATCAACTTGTCATGCTCCAAGAAGAAAGCTTATTGACATCTTTAAGGCATTGTATTTTATTTATAAATTCACTTGTAAAGAATTGACATTTGTATGATTATTTTCACAAAGAATATGTTTTCCATTTTTTCAAACCTCCCTTGTTTTTCAGTAATGCTTGTCATTCCAGCTACTCTGGAGGCTGGGGCAGTAGAATTACTTGAGTCTGGGAGGTGGAGGTTGCAGTGAGCCGAGATTGCACCACTGCACTCCAGCCTAGGTGAGAGAGTGAGTGAGACTTTCTCTCTCTCTCTCTCATATACATATACACATACATATACATATACACATATATACATACACATTTACTGTGTCACCTGTTGGAAGCGTTCTTCCTCTGGGATCTAAAACTTCTCAACCTGCAGGACCAAAATTGACAGCAAGTACAAATTCCCAAAAATGTGTCATTCAGAATGATAGTTAATGGGACCATTCCTACTACCTCCTCTTGGTTTCTATTCCCATGTATTATACCAATTAGTGACACAGGATTGGTGTGTTAAACACACCCTCAATTGCTGATGCTGATTGAAAGACCCTGTGAGTAGGAAAGACAAAAATATATGCTACTTGCAGTTCATATGAATTTCTGTGCTTTCCAGGGCTAAAGGAATGTTTCCCTCCAAGTAGCTCTTTGGACTTCACAAGGCTCGGTGACATACTGGGGACTAAACGTTGATCTTAATTGCTGGCATATTGGACACCTGGCATTACAAGTAGCTAAATCAATGTTGGTAAGTGAGAGACCATGTTGATGGGCCCATAACTAACTTCCATCCTGACCATCATGGCTATTCTGTTGATGTATCCATTTGCCAGTACCCTGTGTCTGATGATAGTGGCTAGGTAAGACAACTAGTCATTATTCTTTCTACTTGGTTATTGAATCAAGCCTCTTCCATGTTCAAAATTTCTTGGTGGGTATTAAATGTGATCTACTCTCTTATGTACACTCTCAGAGACCCATATAACTGTTTTCCTGACATTATTATCCCCAGTATTCTAGTATGTCTACTTCTGGTTTCTTGACCAACCAGCCACACCATTCGTTATCACTCATTATTTTAATATTCTAATTTTGAAAGTCTCCTATTTCCGTACAAAATAGATGAGCAGATACAGTGCCTCATATTTCCCCATTTAGAGGATTTCCCCTAACAAATATTTTTCTCAGCTTTATTAGTGGGGCTGTAGTGCAGCTGCAGCTCATTTTCAGAATGTGCACATGTCATAGGCTTACTGATTTGTGGAACAAACTCAGAATTTTTCCACCTTTTGTCAAGTTGGTAATAAGGGACCCCAAAACATAAAGCCATAAGTGTGACCTGGGGGAGCAATGCTAGTACAACTGTGGTTGATTAAATGGGCTATGAAATAACATAACTTACTCGTATTCTGTTGTCTGTATTAGGCTCAATTATGGATCACCATTTTCAACTTATAATGAATTGTGCCTGGACATGCTCTATTTTATGACATGGCAGGTTTGCCAGATTCCAGCTTATAATGGACAGTTTATAGCACTCTATATCTGCTATATGATGCCATATGATCAAGTGTTCCATCAAGTCTCAGTAGCACCTCAGGTCTGTTTCTTGGCAGCCATATAATTCTGTCCTGCAGATGGCACGGTTTTCTTCCAGAACCCAAGGGCTTAAGTCTCCCACTGGGGGCTGACATTAACTCCACACTTTATCTTTTTTCACCATTGACACCTGCAACACCATAGTGTGTGCTCAGATAATAAGCCTTGTGGCAGGTCTACTTGTAATATAGCCTTGACTGCTACAGAGCCCTTTCCTACCCTAAGCCACACTCAAAGCTGGCAGAATTCTGTGTGATTTAGAATAAGGGCCAAAGCATTATTCTCCATTGTACATAACTACTTTCAGATCCCAAAGAAGATGATCAGATATTGAACTTCCTTCTTGGAATTTAAGATGCAATAATTTGTCTTTTATTTCATAGTGCATGTCTAGGGCCTTTCTGATTCCTGCAATACTAAAAATTTTACTGAAGTGGCAGTAACTTCAATCTTCATAGAATTTATATTCCTTTCTTTGGAGCACACATGTCTTACTGAGGCCTGCAATATACTCATTGTTTCTTGCTTAGCTCATGCAATTAATGTAATATTATAAATATCATTTCTGTAGGGAAGGAAAAGAATGCATTTTCCAATAAGTGGCCCCATATTTTGTCCCTGTAGCACTGCTTTCTGCTCCAGCACAGAAAACTCACTTACACAGTGCTGCAATTAAGACCACCTTCAATAAATGTACAGTAGTCCATTGTGATTCCCAAGGATTTGGCAATATGGGACCTCTACCTAGTGGTAACCTCAAGAATACCACAGATCTGGCTGCAGGCAACTTGTTGCAATTCTTGGTTAGGAGGCAAAGTCTTCATCTTTCTACTACCAGATACTCTCTTATTGCTAAAAACCGCAGCACAGACTGTGTTTGCAGGATTGATTTTTTTCTTTGCTCTCCTTTCACAAGTACGGAAAACCCACTAAAGCCACTGGCTCTAAGTAGAGCACCAAGATCTACTTTGTGGTTCCAATGCAGAGTACTTTAGTCTTCTTTACCCCATAGCAGCCAAGGTTGTAGAGTAATGCTGTCTGCTTTAACCTCCCTAGTACAGCAAGCTTATGTCTTAAGCCAAATCATTGCTTGAATTTGTTTTCTTTCTTCCCCAGGATGTTCATCTTATTTTTAGAAGCTCTTTTGTTTTGTTTTTTAAATCTTTTTCTATCAATACTAAATGTTTAGAGAAGAACTGTGTTCAATTGTGAACATATGGAATCATTTTAACTACATGTCTCCACATAATGTTTTAATACTTATATTACCATTCTGATCCCCTTCTAAAATCTATAAATGTTAAAGAGGGTGACTTGCATAGAATTATCTTTTTTTCCTCAGTGAATGTGTTCCTTGGGGTTCCTGTTCACACTTTATTTGCTATTGCTACCCCCACCACTAATGCAGCATCAAGCACAGTGTTTTGAACATTTTTAATAAATTCATTTTTTGGTATAAAAGTTTTTTAATCCTGTTTCCATTGATACTATCAAATTAAAATCGAACACTACCTGTTTGTATATTATTTAAATATTCTTTACCTTAATTGTTAGCATAAAGAATGATAAAAATTTCCAGAGGTTATAACTTCCAAGGAAGTTAGAATGTATGCGTATTGTATAGGACATTTTCCTAATTATGTGTGCAGTTAGGATATCTGCACACATAATTAGGAATCGGTGGTTTTTATCCCTAATTTATTATCTCTCTCTTTCAAATCTCCATTTATTTATTCAAGACACTCAACTAAAATAATTTCTTAATGAAGGCTAAATTGAACCAAATGTATTTTAGTTTTAACCCAAAAGAGCTAAAAGTAGGGAGATACTAAAACAAATTTTATATATGAGAACAAAAATCATTAGATGTTTTCAGCATGTGCAGCTAATTTATAATGCTCAGTGCATATTGTGGGATATGACCTTTCACAAATTATTTGAAGCATTTATTTGTTTATTTAGCAAACATTGAGAATATTTTCCTTCTCCATTGATTTATATTACACAGGTTTACAAATTCAGTTATAAAAGACAAACAAGTATGCTTTATTTTTTAAAAAAATTTATTTATGCAAATTTAGAGAGTACAAGTGCAGTTTTGTTACATGGATACATTGCGTAGTTGTGAAATCTGAGCTTTTAGCCTAACCGTCACCCAAATAGTGAACATTGTACTCAATAGGTAATTTTTCAACCCTCACCCTCTTCCACGCTCCCATCTTTCAGAGCCTTCATGTCTATTATTCCACTCTGTGTCCACTCATTGTTTAGCTCTCACTTGTAAGTGAGAACATGCAGCATTTAACTTTCTGTTTCTGAGTTATTTCACTTAGGATAATGGCCTCCAACCCATCCATGTTGCTGCAGAAGACATGATTTAATTATTTTTTTATAATTGAGTAATGTACACACACACACACACACACACACACACACACACACCCTACATCTTTATCCAATCATTTGCTGACAGATACCTAGGTTGATTTCATGAATTTGCTATTGTGAATAGTGCTGCAATAAAAATAGATGTGCAGGAGTCTTTTTTATATAATGCCTTCTTTTCCTTTTGGTAGATACCCTACAGGGGGATTGCTGTGTAGAATGATAGCTCTATTTCCCGTTTTTTTGAGAAATCTTTATACTGTTTTCCATAGAGGTTTTTACTAATTTACATTTCCACTGAAGCATGTAACCATTCCCTTTTCATTGCATCCTCACCAACACATGTTATTTTTGACTTTTTAATAATAGCCATTCTGACTGGTGTATGGTGGTATCTCCCTGTGGTTTTAATTTGCATTTCTCTGATGATTAGTTATGTCAAAACACTTTTTAAAAAAATGTTTGTTGGTTGCTTGTATGTCTCCTTTTGAAAAACGTATGTTCATGTTTTTTGTTCACTTTTTAATAAAATTGCTTGTTTTGTGCTTGCTGAGCTGTTTTAGTTATTTGTGGCTTCTGGATATTGGCCTTCCGTTGTACGCATAGTTTGCAAATATTTCCCCCAATTCTGTAGGTTGTCTGTTTTCAACCTAATAATCCATGGATTATTAATTTTTCTGTGCAAATGCTTTTTGTTTAATTCAGTCTTATTTGTCTATTATTGTTTTTGTTTTGTTTGCTTTTGAGAACTTAGTCATAAATTATTTGCCTCGCACAATGTCCGGAAGAGTTTTATTAGGTTTTCTTCTAGGATTTTTACAGTTTCAGTTCTTACATTTAAGTCTTTAGTTCATCTTGTATTAATTTATATATATGTTGGGAAATGGGGGTCCAGTTTCCTTCTTCTGCATATAGCTATCCAATTTTCTTAGCCCCGTTTGTTGAATAGGGTGTTTATTTCTCAGTGTGTATTTTTGTTGACTTTGTTGAAGATCAGTTGATTGTAGGTATATGGCTTTATTTCTGTGTTGTCTATTCTGTTCCATTGATCTGTGTGTTTATTTTTATATCAGTATCATGCTGTTTTGGTTACTATAGCATTCTTGTAGTATAATTTGAAGGCAGGTAATATGATGCCTCTAGGCTTAGTTTTTTGCTGAGGATAGCTCTGGCTATTCAGGTTCCTTTTTGGTTCCATGTGAACATTAAAATTTTTAAAAAATTCACAGCAACTCGGGTGGAACTGGAGACTATTATTCTAAGTGAATAACTCGGAAATGGAAAACTAAACATTATGTGTTCTCACTCATAGTTGGGAGCTAAGCTATGAGGAAGCAAAGGCCTAAGAATGATAAAATGAACTTTGGGGACTCAAGGGAAAGGATGGGAGAGGTAAGGAACTACAAACTGGGTTTAGTGTATACTGCTTAGGTAATGGGTGCACCAACATCTAACAAATCACCACTATAATTACTTAGTAATGTAACCAAATACAACCTGTTCCCCCAAAACGTATGGAAATAAAACATTAAAAAGAAAACATTGGTAATTTCATAGGAATTGTATTGAGTCTATAGGTGGTTGCCTTGGGGAGTATGTTCATTTTAAAAATATTGACTTTTCTAATTCATGAACATGGGATATTTTTCATTTGTTTATATCATCTGAAAATTCTTTCATTAGTGTTTTGCAGTTCTCCTGGTAGAAATATTTTACTTCTTGGTTAAATGCATTGCCATGTATTTTATTTTATTTTTGTGGCTATTGTAAATGAGATTACATTCTTGTTTTTGTTGTTTTTTGTTTGTTTATTTTCGTTTTTTGAGACGGAGTCTCACTCTGTCGCCCAGGCTGGAGTGCAGTGGCGCGATCTCGGCTCACTGCAAGCTCCACCTCCCGGGTTTACGCCATTCTCCTGCCTCAGCCTCCCGAGTAGCTAGGACTACAGGCGCCCGCCACCTCGGCCGGCTAGTTTTTTGTATTTTTTAGTAGAGACAGGGTTTCACCGTGCTAGCCAGGATGGTCTCGATTTCCTGACCTCGTGATCTGCCCGTCTCGGCCTCCCAAAGTTCTGGGGAGATTGCATTCTTTATTTGACTGTTAGCTTAATTGTTATTGGTGTATAGAAATGCTACTGATTATTGTGCATGTTACTTGTATTCTGAAACCTTGCTGAAGTTATTTATCAAATCTGGAAATTTCTTGGAGAAGTCTCTAGGGTTTTCTAGGTACAAGATTTTATCATCAGCAAACAGAGATAATTTTATTTGCTTTTTTGCAGTTTGGCTATCTTTTGTTATTTTCTATTGCCTGATTGATCCGGCTAGAACTTCCAGTACTTTGTTGATGATAGCTGGTGAAAGTGGGCACCCTTGACCTGTTTCCGTTCTTAGGGGGAGTGCATTCAGGTTTCCCCCATTCAGTGTGATGCTGGCTGTGGGTTTGTAATATGTGGCTTTTATTATTTTGACGTATGTTCCTTCAATGCCTAATTGGTTGAAAGTTTTACCATGAAGCAATGCTGAATTTTATTGGATGATTTTTATGCATCATTGAGATGATTAGAAGCTTTTTGTTTATAATTCATTTTATGTGGTAAATCACATGTATTGATTTGTGAAGGGTGAATTATCCTTATATCCCTAGAATAAAACACACTTGATAATGCTATATTGCCTTTTTGATGTGCTGTTGGATTGGTTTTGCCAGTATTTTGTTGAGCATTTTTGCATCTATATCCATTAGGGATATTGGTCTGCAGTTTTCTTTCTTCTTGTTGTGTCTTTTCCTGGTTTTAGTATCAGGTTGATACCGGCTTTGTAAAATGAATTAGGAAAGATTCCCTTCTCCTTAATTTTTTGAAACTGTTTTAGTAGAATTGGTAACAGTTATTTTTTTGTATAACTGGTAGGATTTGGCTGCAAATCCATCTGGTCTTGGCCTTTGTTTTGTTAGGAGATTTTTTATTACGGATTCAATTGCACTACTCATTCTTGGTCTTTTCGGGGTTTCTATTCTTCCTGGTTCAACATTACTACATTGTATGTTTTCAGAAATTCATTCATTTCTTACAATTTTTTTAGTTTATGCACATACAGATGCTCATAGTAGCCTTTGATGATCATTTGTATCTCTGTGGTGTCAGTCGTAATGTCACCTTTATCACTTTTGGTTATGCTTGACTCTTCTCTTTTTCTTGGTTAATCTAGCTAGCAGTTTATCAACTTTGTTTATTTTTCAAATAACTAACTTTTTGTTTCATTGATCATTTGTTTCTTTTTTTAGTCTCAATTTCATTTAGTTCTGCTCTTGTCTTTGTTATTTTTATTTTCTTCTTCAAGCTTTGGGTTTAGCTTATTTTTGTTCTTCTAGTTCCTTGAGGTATGACGTTTGGTTTGTAATTTGAGCACTTTCTATCTTTTTGATATAGACATTTAACACTATAAAATTCCTTCTTAGCACTGCTTTTGCTGTACCGCAGAAGTTTTGATATATTGTGTTTGTATTTTCATTGGTACAATATTAAAAACAACAACAACAACAACAAAAAACTTCTGTCTTAATTTTATTGTTGACCTAATGATCATCAGGACTAGGTTGTTTTATTTCAATGTGTTTGTGTAGTTTTCAGAGTTCATCTTGGTATTAATTTCTAGTTTTATTCCACTGTGGTCTAAGAAGACTCCTGACATGATTTTGATTTTTAAAAATGTATTGAGACTTGCTTTGTGGCCTGTCATATAATCTATTTTGGAGAATGTTCCATCCATATATAAGAAGAATGTATATTTTACAATTATTATGTAATTTGCTCTGTAAATGTCTAGTAGGTGCACTTGGTGTAGAGTCCAATTTAAGTCCAGAGTTTATTTGTTGATTTTCTTTCTTGATAATGTTTAGTGCTCTCAGTGGGATGTGGAAGTCCCCCACCATTATTGTATTGTGATCCATCTCTTTTCTTAGTATTAGTAGTATTTGTTTTATAGCTCTGACTGCTCTGGTGTAGAGTGCGTAAGCATTTAGGATTGTTACATCTTGTTGAATTAATCCTTTTATCATTATATAATGACCCTTTCATCTATTTTTACTGTTGTTGATTTAAAGTCTGCTTTATCTTATATAACTACTCTTGCTCACTTTTATTTTGTCTGCATGGAATATCTTTTCCAGCCCTTTGAAGAAAAATTGCAGACTTTGGGTCTGTGAATATCTTTACCAGTTAGGTGGGTTTCTTGTAAACACCATATGGCTTGATCTTTTTTTAAAAGAATTAATTCCATGAGTCTATATCTTCTAAGTGGAGTATGTACTTCATTTGCATTCAAGGTTACTATTGACTTGTGAGGTTCTAGTCCTGTCACAATACTAATAGTTAACTAGTTACTGTGTAGACTCAATTGTGTAAATGCTTTTTAAGAAGTGTTTTATTCTTTCTTTCTTTCTTACTTTTTCGCAGCAAGTATTGCCCTTTTGTTTCCATGCTTAGGATTCCTTTGAGCATTTCTTGTAGATGTGGTCTAGTGGTGACAAATTCCTTTAGCATTTGCTTCTCTGGAAAAGATTTTATTTTCCCCCCATTTATGAAGCTTAGTTTAGTAGGATACAAAACTCTTTGCTAGCAGTTTTTTGTTTTATTTTTATTCATTTTTTTTTTTATGAAGGCTGAAAATATGACCACAGTCTCCTCTGGCTTATAAGGTTTCTGCTGAAAAGTCTACTGCTAGTATTACAGTAGTTCCTTTGTAAGTTATTAGATGCTTCTTTCTTGCTGATTTTAGAATTTTTTTCTTTTTGTTGACTTTGGGTAGTCTAATGATGATATGTCTTGGTGAAGTTCAATTTGCAACATATCTTCCAGCTATTCCTTGAGCCTCATATATCTGGATATCTAAATCTCTAGCAAGACCAGACTATTTTTCCTAAATTGTTCCCTCAAATAGGTTTTACAAACTTTTATTTTACTTATTCTCTCTCAAAATAGCTATGACTCATGTTTGGCCCCTTTATATAATTGCATATTTCTTGTATTGGAATGCTTTGTTCATTTAAAAAAATGTTTTTTCCATTATTTTTTTCTGGCTGCATAAATTCAAAAGACCTGTCTTACAGCTGTAAAATTATTTCTTCCCCTTGGTCTAGTCTATTCTTAAAGCTTTCAACTATAATTTTAAATTTCTTTAATAAATTTTTATTTCTAGAAGTTGTGTTTTTTTAATATATTGATCTCTTAGTTAAATTTTGTGCATAAACTGTATTGTTTTTCTGATTTCTTTGTGTTGGCTTTTGTCTTTCCCTTGCATCTCATTGAGCTTCCTTACAATTCATATTTTGAATTATTTACCTGTCATTTCAGGATTTTCATTTGGATTAGAATGCATTGATAGAGAACTAGTATTATCCTTTGGGGAATGTCAAAACATCTGCTAGACTTTTTATGTTAGTTTCTTTTAACCTGGAGAAAGTGTCACTTCTTATTTTTGAATTGACTTTTGCTTTAATGGGACTTTTTTCCTTCCCTTGCAGATGTGACTGTACATTAGTTGGGTAGAATCTTTTGGCTTTGACTTTTATTCTGGGTGCTTTTAACTGGCCAAGGCTTTGTATAAATTCCTTGGTTACAAATTGTCTTAGTATGGTGGTTTTCTCAAATTCTGTCTTTTTTTTTAATTTTTTTTTTTTTTTTTTTTAGTTTGCAGTAGCAGTGTGCTGGGTGTGTGAGTAGACTTACTGTCTCTTGCAGATATGGAGGTGGGGGTGTTGGAAAGCTTATCTTGTTCTCCAGTGCTGTGTACTTCTGTCAGCAATTTTTAAGGTTATGCATTTTGATATCCAGGCCAGTAGGTGACACTGCAGGGAAGAACCAGACAAGTGCTGTGTGATTGTCTCAGCTGAGGTTGTAATGGGCTGTACAGATTGACCTCCCAGCCATGAGGTGGTGCTTACAGGAGAGAGGCAGCTGCAGTGATCCCAGTGGGATTTATGCCTGGCTTTTGATAATCAGAAGTACTCAGATGTCCGGCCAATGGGTGAGGCCATGGAACTCTCACCAGTCTCATTTCATGCTCTGACACCAAGACAGGTGGAGAGGGCACAGCTGGGCACAACTGGGTTGGGCAAGCCTGTGCCCAGGCTTTCCAATGACAGGCACAAGTGCTGACCCTGAATAGTTAGAAAACAACTTTCAGGCCTCTGGGGCAAATTTCCAAGGTGAGTAAGAGGCACTTTTATTGTTCTCAAGAGGCTGCTCTGGGGGATATGGCTTGCCAAGAAGTCACAGTCCACCAGGTACCAGTGGGACCCACACAAGCCCCCAACCCAGTGGGTCTCCCTTCAGTGTCTAGCTGCTGGCAGCAGACCAGAACAGCTAGCCCTGTCCCAAGCAGTCTGCATTCAGATCATGAAGCTATCCCAGGCTGTGAGACTCCATTCCTGGGGCAGAAAGTGCAGCTTTCAGGCTACACCCTTTCCAGTGCAGTCTTGTGAAGGAAGGGGTGCTAAGCTCCATTGTTGCAACAGGAACCTGTGCCACGTTGTCTTCTCAGTTTTGACTGTGAGGGCTCCTCTCTTGGTTGAGAGCAGATTGCAAATCTCATTCTCATATCCCTGGAAGCAGGGCCTGAGACCAGGATAGATGGGATCAGAACAGTGAACTTATTCTCAGGACCTCTTGACTCAAGTACTAGCTTTGATAGGGAGGGGCAGGCTGGTCCCAGGCCACTGGAGGAACACTCAGGCAGGGCAACAACAGCTGCCTTGTGGATCTGCCAGCAGGAAGGGTCGGCCCCTCTCCATGGGAATAGCCAGATAGGTAGCTTCTGGAGAGGCTGGCAGGCATGCAGCATGTGGCCCGAGTGTGCCTTGGTCCTGCAGCAGTCTGTGGCAGTGGCAGTGGAATTTGTCCTTGGTGTGTGTGAGTACCTGGCCTCTCCTCCCGCTCCCTGGTTTGACAACTGGCAGCAACAGTCTTAGGGCAGAATATAGAACCCTGGGGAATGTGCTACCAGAATGGCACTGCTGCAGCTTCCCACTGCTCAAAAGCCTGTGGGACTCCACGTGAGTTTGAGCACTGCCTCTGTGTAATCTCAAGGGAACTCTCTATGCCTGTCTGGAGGCCAGCAAGGGTTGAGGAGCTCTCCTGTAGCTAGGATTGCAAAAGTCCATAATGGGGATGTGGATCCCCAAGGTTCTGTTACCACTTCCCTGGGTCAAGGCGCTGCTTCCAGCTCCTAGCAATCCCGCTGAACATGCAGACTTGTATCCCCTTTCCTACTCCTTGGTGTCTCCTGTTGCTTCTCTGTTGACTTCCAGTGTTGTTTCTCAGATGATCTATTTGTAGTGTGAATAACTACTCAATATTTTGGTTCCTCTGCCTGAAAAAGGTATGTCTCAGCTGCGTCTAGTCACCCATCTTGAACACTCATCCTTGAATCATTTATTTTTAGATTGCATGTCAATCTCACAAAACCTGTGGTGATTATATCTATAAATTATACAAAAAAACATTGAATGGTAACAGATCAGGATGCATAACTGTATAAAAATACATGTGTTTACTAAAAATGGATAAAGAATATGCACAGTCACAATTTATTTTTGAGGATTCTGAGTAATCTGATCTTTGATTCATACGTAACATTGAATAACTTGTTTCTCCTTCGAGAAGATAAGTAGAAACATGTGCATGAGCTGAAACTATTGCCAAAAATGCAGACGTATTATTCCCTTTTTCTGAGGGCTAATTTTTTCCAGAAGTACAACTTCCCTTTTTTTTTCTTTTTTTTTTCCCCAAAGACAAACATTTCCTCCAATGATTATGCTTCTCTCAAAGGAAAACCAGTTTATATAAGAAGTAAGCTAATAACTGGTAATAATAGATCAAATATAACTTTAAGGAAAGAGATGGCCTTGATGATATTTATTGTTTTTTGTTTACTTGGAAAGAAGAGTAATTAATCATTTCTCATAATTTTGTCTTTTGCTTAGTCCAAACTCCTGATTTCATATAATTTACCTCCATGTGTTCGTACACAGAGTGGACTCCTCATACGGCTTGGAGAGAAACATGTAGCAGAGCAAGGGCGCTAGGCCGTATTAAAAGCTCAGTAAGTGGTCATTTATGCTCACTTTTTCTTTTACTTAGCAGCACAATCAGTGTGATTCCTTCTTTGCGGCATATCAGCATTGAAATGAATTCAGAAATAATTCTGTAAGCTATATTTGAAAGAAAAAATGGTTAGTATAATAATCAGGCAAAAAATAAAATATAATGTATTTAAGTAGAGCCTGGTTTAACTATAAAGGAAGGAGGTAGAAAATATAGAGTGTATTTTCAAAAGCATATTTTATCCTACAAAATCAGAAGATTTTCTTGTCATTTTTTCCAAGGCTATGACTGAATTCTTATCCATAATTGAATTAAACTCAGCAGAGAATGCTGCACTGAATTGGCCAAATTCAGTCTAGCTAATCTTGATGGTAGAAACATTATAAGTTCTAAAGCAATAAGCTGATGTAGATTCACTCATAAAATTATGATGGAGTAGAGTTTTATATTTGTTTTTTTTTTGTGGTTGTTGTTTTTATAGACAGGATCTTAAACTCGTTGCTTTAAACTGAAGTGCAGGAGTTGAGTTTTTAAAAGAAAAGATAGAATATTGTGCCCATGTGTTTAAAAATTCTTGATGAAAATGAGATTCTGTTGACTGAACTTAAATCTAACAATGGGAAGTCATTCCCATTATGGAATTCCATTCATTTTTTAATTTAGACATAATGAATGGAATCAAGTGGTCAAGTTAGTACAAAGTCAATAGGATGAGAAACAAAAAAAAAAAAAAAAAAAAAAAAAGTGGATATTTGAGTCTATCCTGCAAGCAGGGGAATAATATGACCTCAATGATATATCTGCCATCTTAAGATAACATGCCACAATTTACATATTTAAATTTACTAATAGCAGTTTTAATGACAAATATCTGCTAACAAAATATCAGTTAAGTTAGTATACATTTTACTTTCAATTTTATTAGTTGCTATAAATTTATTTAAATATTCTTAATATTCATAATTTTAAAATGTTGCTGCTGTCATTTGTAATGATCAGTTTCCTACGGTGCCTGGGTACACAACAATATTTGGGCTTTAGGAAGATGATTCAAAGCATGTAGATGCATTATTTGAAGTGTCCTGTATATTTCAAATTATTATTTTGAAATTTTTTATAATTATGCAACATGGCTTACCTTTTTGTCTGTGAGGAAAAGAGAGAAAGAGGCATGATTGTTATTATCTATATTCCTGGGAATTTGAGGCATTTAGTTGTGACTTGAAATAATCTAACTATTGAAAAGCTCTCCTTTCTGAAGCAGCACCTCAGGTATGACCATGCTGCCACCACCATGTCGGCTGATGGATGCTGTCCCCTAGTAATCAAGTTGTGCTCTGTGGATAGACGTTCAATGCACAGAAAGGAGATCTTCTTGTGAATCATTCTCCTGTACATCTGCTCCTCATGACAGACTCTCAGTCAGATTTCTGCCATCCAAACACATCTTAACCCATAGTTTTGCTCTCTCTGAAGAAAAATTGCAGTCCTGGCATTTGATCAGTTTGTGGGGAGTTAGTTCTCATGGATGACTTTTTTCAGGTGTCACTTTTACTCCTCAAAACACTATGTTAAAGTTGCAAAATTTTCTTGAAAACCTGAAAATTGTGCTCAGAAGAGTAGCTAAGACATAAAAGATGCTATATAAGTGTTTCAAAGGCACTATTGTAGATTTCCTCCCCCCCACAGATTTAAAAGAAATTAAGGTCATAAAATGTTAAATGATAAACTTGAGGGGCTGCAATGGGAAATTGTTCATAAATGAAATAATTATGTACAAGCTGGATAGACTCTTGTGCCACTGTGCCATATACTTTAATGTTATTAACTTAATTTACATTTCTTAAAAGTTCACCGAAACTAGCCTAATCTCATCTTTATTTGTTTCTCTGTTTCTCTTGAGTCTTTCAAATACCTAATTTTTACTTATTTCTTAAAGTTGCGTCTTAAAGATGAGAAAATTGGGGCACAGAAAAATAAAAGTACTTGCCCAGGGTCATACAGCTGGTCAGTAGAAGAGCTAGGATTTTAATCCTAGCTGCAGCTCCAGAGACCATGCTTTTAATTACTGTGACATCCTTTTCTGCTTGATATTTGACTGAACACCCTATGTAACTTTTCTTTTATTCATTTAATAATTAGCTAATAGTAATTGCATGTTTACTACGCATTAGGTTATATTGTTGGTGATAAGGATAACCTGAAAAAGTCCTCAAGTGATTGTTCCCACATATGACTGCATAGTAAATATTATTTCTTCATAAATGAATTCCCAGTATTGTCTACAAGTCACAGTTAGAAGAAATAATTGAGACAATGGAACCAACTATAACTCATAGAGAGAAATCTCTGTAAAGGCCTAAGAAGAGGTCTTTATAGTACCCCCAGCCCAAACCCTTCAGTACTCATATTTCATACTTAAATTGCTCTGACTGCATTTTGGGCCTGTTTTATCTAGCCTTGTCCTTAGGTACAGATAGGAATAGTTGTCTACCATTTCTTCTGTATGGACATTTTGTATGTTTGAAAGTTAGTATATTATATATTGTCACGTCTAATGTGCAAGTTGATTAAATTCAGTTACGTTGCCTTTTCCTATAAATTTTATTCCCCACTTCCTAAAATGTATTTTAACAAAAAGTTTCTGTTTAATATTTATGTTGAAATATAATTTGTCTGACATAATGTTTCTTTTTAAAAATCAATTGTTCACACTCAGAGAAATATGTGAAACAAGTTTATTACCCATTTTAATGTTGGATTCCTTCTGTATTAAAAATATTTTAATATATTAGAGGAGGAAAATACTAAGATAATTTTATAAAAGGAAAAATGAATGAGTGATTTTAAAGAAGCAGGGCAATGCTACATGGTACATTGAAGCATTTGTTTTGTTCTTATCCAATGTCAGGGCAAAGTCATTGGCAGTTCTAATTGTCAAGTTCTCAGTGGTAGCTCTGATATCTTGCCAAGGTGTTTCAGAAAAAACAATCATATTTATTTAAATGTCTAACCCGAGGGCCTTATATCTATGCAGATAAAGTTTAAAGCAAATCAAAATTTTAAAACCTCACAAAAATTAGTATTGTTTTATATATTTAATCAGAATTACTTATTTTAGGAACAGGAAACTTTTTTGGGAAGCACGTTTATGACAATTATATTACCTCTATTTATAATAAATAGCCCATTTTAAAGTAATGCAGAACAAGGGCAACAACAAATAAAGTTTTATGGTTATAAAAGACTATTGATTTTCTGAGAGTCCACTGGAAATAATGAAATAAAAAGAGATCTTTGGCTGCCAGCTTTTCAGCATCACTCAACACAATGACACAGTGTTTCAAGTGCTCTAAAAGAAAAGAAGTGGTTAGAGACTTGATGGATGATCCCTTTGATTCATTTCTTAAAGGAAAAAAAGTTCCCTCTCTTACAGCTGGAACCACATGAATTGCTAAAATCCAGATGATCGGATAAATTCTTTACTGAAATTACAATGAAAGTAATTGCATTGCTAAGATTGTCACCTTTTTTTTTTAAATAACCCCTCTGGCAATCCAGACATACTGACATTAGTAACAAAGGGAAAGAACAGTTTTATAAACAAAATCTTTTAAAATTCTCCAAATACAACATCATTGCATTGCGATTTTGCTGTGACTAATAAAGAATGGATTTTTTGGGGTCCATCAGGTAGTGTTTGAACAAATGTACCTTTTGTACTCATAGATTTGAAATAAGGAAAAAACATCTCAGTTGTTTACAGGGTTTCTCTTCTCATTTTCTACATTTTTTATTGGTGTAAAAAAGGTATAGTTAAGCTTGGTTAGCTAATTTTATATGCATACAGTTGGAAAGGGTGAGGTTTTTTATTATTATGGCCTGTCTAAACATATATGGCTATATGGGAATTTTAACTAGAATATAAATAAGATGTATGGAAAGGATAACTAATATAAACTAAGAATGATATTGCCTAAATAAATTATTATTTTATGAAACCTTCTCTTTTTTTTCTTTGTAATTTTATTTCAGGCATTAAAAAGGAAATGGCATAATAGAGAGATGACTGCAAATTATTCCTTTTATTTGAATATCTCTGTCAGTCTTTCATGTTTGATATACGTGTTTTTGAAATGTAAGTCTATAGCCTATGCTAAACCAAATAGTTCAGGAAGTAAGTTTTCTCTGGTGAAAGACTAAGGTAACAGTACACCTGTTTCACTTGTTTTTGGTATAAATTCAGATTTTCTGTTTGAAGTGATATCCTTCCTTGCTACATTTTGATTTGGCACATATAACTAATACTGAAAGTGTAATTGTTTATGACCAAACTATGGACTTCATTTATCTAAATTGTGGATGATTTCTAAGCTTGGAACACAGGTACTCTGAATTCCCTATGAAAAACAAAATCTTATTTACTGAGGAAAAAATTAAAGATGATCTTTTTTTTATGGAATGAAAAGAAGTAGAAACAATGTTATATGTAAAACCTAATTTGTGATAATTTTTAGTGTTTGGAAAATTTTCTCAGTGAAAAAATGAAATTTTCCTCTCTGTAATCTTCACATTAAAGAGCAAAGCTGGATGTGATATAGTCTTCATCTCTTTTTTTCATGCCCATGTTGTACAAAGTTACGGGATTGACTTAAATTTCCTTTTCTTAACCTCTATCTTCATGGCCACAATCGTTATTCATAGTTTCTTCCCTGTTTGGTCAAAAATTGTTCCGTGTTATAAATTTCAAAATCTTCCTGTTTCCTTAGGGCAAGTTGTACTTATTTAGATCTTTATGAGAACTATGATTTGAAATTGTTCTTGACTCACTCTATGAAAAATATGCAATTTATTGTAATCTAATGAATTGTTAGATTTGAATCTATTCACAATCTATGATTATGATTCATAATGAATTGTTAGATTCAAATGTTGCTAAACTGTTTGACTCAGTAGCATATTTACTGAAAAATCCAGTGGATAAATGATACCTCCTGCTACTTTAAAGTACATCAAAACCAGAGCTGGGATTGAACTAAGTTAGTGAATCCTCTCATTTTTTTTTTCCTCACACATCCCATTCAGTGTGTGATCAGGAAGGCCTCCATGGGCCGAGACAGATTTGGTTTCTCTCTTGGAAACCTTGGTTTGCTCTAGTGATGCCCTGAACTCTTCTATTTTGATACCTGTGTTAGTCTGTTTTCCTGCTGCTGATAAAGACATATCTGAGACTGGGAAATTTACAAAAGAAAGAGGTTTAATGGACACACATTTCCACGTGGTAGAGGAGGCCTCACCATCATGGTGGAAGGTAAAAGGCATGACTCACATGGTGGCAGACAAGAGAAGAGAGCTTGTGCAGGGAAACTGCCCTTTACAAAACCATCAGATCTCATGAGACTTAGTCACTGTCATGAGAATAGCATCAAAAATACTCACCCCCGTGATTCAGTTAACTTCCACCAGGTCCCTCCCACAACATGTGGGAATTTTGGGGGCTAGAATTCAAGAGGAGATTTGGGTGGAGACACAGCCAAACCATATCATTCCTCCCATGGCCCCACCCAAATCTCATTTCCTCACATTCCAAAACTAATTATGCCTTCCCAACTGCTCCCTAATATCTTAACTCATTTCAACATTAACTCAACAGTCCACAGTTCAAAGTCTCATCTCAGACAAGGCAAGTCCCTTCCACCTATGAGCCTGTAAATTCAAAACCAAGTTAGTTACTTCCTAGATACAATGGTGGTACAGGCATTGGGTAAATACAGCCATTCCAAATGGGAGACATTGGCCAAAACAAAGGGGTTAAAGGCCCCATGCAAGTCCAAAATCCAACAGGGCAGTAAAATCTTAAAGCTCCAAAATGATCTCCTTTGATTCCATGTCTCACATCCAGGTCACGCTGATGCAAGAGATGGGATCCCATGGGATGGGATTCCAAGGTAGCACCCCAGTGGGGACTCTGTTTGGGGGCACCCACCCCACATTTCCCTTCTACACTTCCCCACCACAGGTTCTCCACGAGCCCCCTGCCCCTGCAGCAAACATCTGCCTGGACATCTAGGTGTTTCCATTCATCCTCTGAAACCTAGGGAGGTTCACAAACCTCAATTCTTGACTTTGGTGCACTGAAGACTCAACACCACAGGGAAGCTGCCAAAGTTTGGGGCTTGTACCCTCTGAAGTCATGGCCTGAACTGCATATTGGCCCCTTTTAGTCATGGCTTGAGTGGCTGGGCACGGGGCGCCAAGTCCGTAGATTGCACACAACAAGGATCCTGGGTGCAGCCCTTGAAACCATTTATTTTTCTCCTAGCCCTCTGGGCCTGTGATGGGAGAGGCTGCCACAAATTTCTCTGACATGCCCTGGAGACATTCTTCCCATTGTCTTGGTGATTAACATTCAGCTCCTAGTTACTTATGCAAATTTCTGCAGCTGGTTTGAATTTCTCCTCAGAAAATGGGATTTTCTTTTTTATCACATTGTCAGTCTGCAAGTTTTCCAAACTTCTATGCTCTGTTTCCCTTTTAAAACTGAGTTCCTTTAACAGCACGCAAGTCACCTCTTGAATGCTCTGCTGCTTAGATATTTCTTCAGCCAGATACCCTAAATCATCTCTCTCAAGTTCAAAGTTCCACAGATCTTTCGGGTAGGGGCAACATGCCACCAGTCTCTTTGCTGAAACAACAAGAATCACCTGTGTATCAGTTCCCAAGAAGTTCCTCATCTCCATTTGAGACCACTTCAGCCTGGATTTCATGTCCATATCATTATCAGCATTTTGGTCAAAGCCATTTAACAAGCCTCTAGGGAGTTCCAAACTTTCCCACATTTTCCTGTCTTCTGAGCCCTTCAAACTGTTCCAGCTTCTGCCTATTATCCAGTCCCAAAGTTGCTTCCACATTTTCAGGTATCTTTACAGCAGCACCTCGCTCGTGGTACCAATTTACTGTATTAGTCCATTTTCCAACTGGTAATAAAGACATATCTGAGACTGGGCAATTTATAAAAGAAAGAGGTTTAATAGTCTCACAGTTCCACGTGGGAGCCTCACAATCATGGTGGAAGGTGAAACGTATGTCTCATATGGTGGCAGATAAAAGAGGAGACCTTGTGCCGAGAAACTCCCCTTTATAAAACCATCAGATATCATGAGACTTATTCAATATCATGAGAATAGCACGGTAAACACCTTCCCCCATGAATAAATTATCTCCCACCAGGTCCCTCCCACAACACCTGGGAATTATGGAAGATAAAAATCAAGATGAGATTTAGATGGGGACACAGCCAAACCATATCAGTACTGAAGGAAAGGGCAGTGGGTATCGAGAGTTCAATTACCTGATTTTGTCTCTTATCTGTCACCTCTAGTGCTAGAAATTTGAGCAACCCCTCCAATGTCTCTCCCTAAATGTCAGTAGTTCTGAAGTGAGAGTGTTAGGCCTTTCAGGCATTTTTCCAATTGGAAATGCAGTATCTGTGACTCTTTGAGAGCCCAGTCTGTAACTCTACCAGTCATCTTGAAAAATAGCAAAGTTATCACTGCAAACATTCTGGAGTTCTTCTGAATGGCTAGACATAAAGTTTAATCTTTTGGATGATCCCTATGACTATTGTGAACTTAGCTTAATTAGCTGGTCAGCTCCTAAGATAACAAATGCTACAATAAGCTCCAATTGTGGTGAATTTCTGTAACTTGAAGAATATCATTCAATTTTCTTTAAAACATTAGACCATTGTGAATTTGTTCCATTCATTGAATTTGGTCCTATTACTTCATCCAATAATTGAATTAAACCTGCTTTAAAATAGTATTAATTGAAGCTTACAAAAAATGTATTTATATATTCAAATTCTACTGAGAGAAAGAAAACCTACTCCTACATCTACTTTAAATTACATTTGACATCCTATTCATGAATGATAATATCACAAATGTTAAGTTTTAAAATATCACTTTGGTAGTATTATGGAGGATAAAGTGGAAGACAATCAGAATGTAGTGATTAGCAGGCAATTTCTATGACACAAGAAAGAAGTATTAGAATTCCGGAAAGAGGACTTGCTGAAGTGATTGACAAGAAAGGGAGATAGGTGTGGAAATGTTAAGAAAGCAGAAGGGCCAAATTAGACCTGGCATGAAAGAAACATGACATACACAATGACCTTCTGATATTTGGTTTGAAAGACCAGATGAATTCTTGTGCCCCAAATGAGATTTAAGATAAAAAGTATCTATTTTGAGTTAAAGTTGTACACTTGGAAAATACATGTGTGTCTAAGTAAATGCTTCATTAAAGAAAATCAGTGTTTTCTTTTTTAACTTTTACTAGAAAATGAAATGCAGTTGTAGAAATGCACAAATATGTATAGCTCAATGAGATATTTTAGGGTGAACAACTTTGTAACTACCACTCTAGGCAATAAATAAAAGTTTGCCAGCTACCCAGAGGCCTCTCCATAATTCCTATACTGTTTCCAACCTTCTCTCTCCTCCCAAAAGTAGTAACTGTTCTGACTATTTTAGTTATCACTACCCTACATTTCTTTATAATGTTACATCCAAGTGAGGATACCTAGGTAACATAAATTAGTAGTACTAAAATTTTGCTATTTTTAAGCTTTTATAGTCTGCTGAAAAACACTGCGTATTTGACCTGTAGAGAGTATCTCATAATCTGAATTTTATAGGCAGAAAAAACATGTCTACATTATCTCTTTTTTGTGATATTATCAGAAGTGGTTCTAGTGCATCAATTCGTTAATTCACTGGGGAATTTTCTCTATTATTTCTATTAACTTATTAATTGAATAGCTCATATTCCTCGATTATTTCTCTTACATTATTAATTGAATACTTTTATGAAGAGACATATCTCCTCATCTTGCACTTGGTTAACCAATGGAAAATTCAAATTGGAAAGGCGTGATAAATGCTTGACTCTGTCCTGCTGTATATCCATATTCAAGAGAATTAATTTGATAATTAATTAATTATCCTTCAACATTAACCAGTTAGTTTTTAAGTGTATTATTATGAAATATTTTGCTTATCACTAGCCACTAAAAGCTTCTACAAATTGGCTTTTGAATCATTTTGACATGATTATTATGGCCTTGGATGGCTTCCTTGATGTTTGATATGGAGACAGACATACTAGTTTCATTTTCCATATTCCCTGCTCCAGTCCTGAAATGAGCCATATCCCCATACAACCTCACTTTCTTTTAGTGATAAGTGATCATTTAAGACTATAATCTGGGAGTTAAGTGTGCTCATTTCAGCTGCACTGTATTAGCGTCCCAAAAGCATGATTGATATTGATAATTCCAATACAAATGCAGGTTTTGGGTTTTCCTTTTTTTTTTTTTTTTTTTTTTTTTTGCTTAACCTCTTGTACATTTCATCTATATTTCTCCAACCCTAAAAACCCTTATTCTCGAGATCACAAATGATGATAATTACTCACTTGTTTTATACAGCATTAGACACACAATAATCTTGGAATAATAATATGAATATTCCACTGCTAATATAATTAATAAGAACAGTCAAAAGTATTTTTTCATAAAAGATCTCCTCCTTTATTCCACCATTTTAAAATATCAGAGCACACAACTATTCCAACAATACTCTTTCCTTGATAACTATCATTTTGTTTTATATCTATAAACATCCATAAGTTTAGTGCTCTCCGCTCACCCTTATAGTAATGTTTTCTATTCATCTTATTTGTCTGAAGTTCATCCTTTAGTAAATTCCCTATGAAGGACTCAAGGGAACAATACTTTTTAAGTTCTTTCATATTGATAATAGTTTTAACTAAGTTTTGATGAGTTTAAAATATTTGTTTTCATTGTATATCTTGATTATACTGTATCTTTCCTTTACTTCTGTTTTCTTTGGGGTTAAATGTCATTGTCAAAGAGATTAATGATAAACTAGTTCTTTCTCCTCGATTAATTAATTAATTAACCTAATATCAAAAAGCCACGTATGTGCTGGCGTTGGTCATTTTGGGACCATGTTCTTATATATGTGAAGTGATATGTTCTTTGTTGTTGTTGTTTTCGAGACGGAGTTTAACTCTTTTTTGCCCAGGATGGAGTGCAATGGCGTGATCTCAGCTAACTGCAACCTCCGCCTCCCGGGTCCATACGATTCTCCTACCTCAGCCTCCCGAGTAGCTGGGATTACAGGAGCGCCACACCCAGCTGATTTTGTATTTTTAGTAGAGAAGAGGTTTCACCATGTTAACCAGGCTGGTTTCGAACTTCTGACCTCAGGTGATCCTCCCACCTCGGCCTCCCAAAGTGCTGGGATCACAAGCATGAGCCACTGTGCACAGCCGATATGCTCTTTTAATACGTAATTTAACACTCTTCTTTATATTAGGAGGTTTTTCTGAATTGAAATTTTTAGTGCTGTTTACTTTTTTGTTTATTCCTCTTCCATCCTTTGGGCTGATATTGTCTATTGAAAATTCTTCCTTTGCCTATCTTCAATAGTTGTCACTTTCTAATGATTTTTAACCTCTTCTTTCATTTACTTCTGATTTTAAAAGGTTTCACTTTTCGCCTTTTATTTATGTTAAGATGTTACCTATTTTATGTTTCTCTAATTTATTCTTTATTTCTGAAAAGTTGGATTTTTTAAAATTTCTCTTTCCTGAGTTCTCTTAATATACTTCTCAGGTTTTCTTTCATGTCATTCTTGAATAGCTTTTTTAGATCTCTTAAGTCATTTTAATTTTACTTTAGGTCGTTTTGAATGACCTATAGTATTTTATAGTTTGTCTATACAATATCTTTTTGTTATACTTTCATATAAAAACCTTGTATGGAATTTGACCTCAATATTTTTATTTCTTATTTTGATGTAAAATTATTTTTGCTTCTAAACTTTTGGAAGGTGGTCTGTTTCTAGGAGATTTTCTAAATTTCACTGAATTTCTTTTTTTGTTTTCATGTAATGTCGACACTGTAGTAGCTTGCTTTCTGATTTCCTGATTTTGGTTCTGTCTCCTCTTTTCTCTGAAACCTCACTTAACCTTTATCTCTATTGTAATTGTTTTACTTAATTTTTATTTCAAGTAGGTAGTTTCTCTTATGCCTAGGAAACCTAACACGCTTGCTCGGAGATTTTTCAGGAGCCAAACTGCACCACCCTTTTCAGGTTGTCTTACTGTGGACTTCTCAACTCACTTCATACTGGATTTGGCAAAAGCACCCCCAGTTCTGCTGCTGTCTTCAAATTGGAATGCTGTGAAAAGACACCTTGTTGCTTTTTCTGCTTTGTCCTGCAGAAAGGCTGCTGTCATGTGGCTCTTGTGGTTGTTGATGTTTGGTTCTCAGTCATTTGTATTTTGAAGTTTGTAGGTATACCTTGCCTTCTCAATTTGCTGTAAATGTTGCTTATAAGTTTTGGACATATGATCTAGTTGTTTTGTGTGCTTTACTATCCAGCTGCTCTCTGTGTGTTTATGAGACTCAAAAACTATGTTGCCATAGCCATCCTCCCATAGTGTCTTCCCTCCCTTTCCTTTTTGATTGCATGAAACAGTGAGTAAGAGAACTGAGTCTGGGAACTGGGGTTATCTGGGTTCAAATTCCATCTCTACTACTTACATTATATTCAGTGTTACCTTGGCACACTTCTCAACACTAGAATTGTGATTAGAATATAATTTATTGTTAATAAGATTAGATGAATTAATATTACTAAAGCACTTATAATTATGCCTGGTACATGGCGAGTGCAATAAATGTGTTTGTAAAATAAATTAAACTGAGGTTTGAAATATATGAGTCATTTAAAATTCAATTAGTATACCATTCAAAAGCATAGGAAAATACCATCAATAATATTCTTGCATTATCTTGCTCAAAAAATTATAAATCATATTCTAATTGGTTAACTACATAAGGTTGTTTTGTATAACGAAAAGACCACTGAGTCAATGAATGGTCAGGTAAATAAACTTACTAATAATTAAACGCAACAGTGTAAGATGGTATAATTAATTTAAAACAATAAATTTTGATATAATGTTAAATATTAACATAATGTTTAGCATAAACATTAGCATAATGTTATTGCAACAAAGACCTAATTTGGTTACTTATGTTTTGGAGTATTATTCACGGAAATAATTGTCAGTGTTCCTGATGTTAATTAGATATTGACTTCAAGATAAGACAATGAACTTTCAAGATATCTTCTGTCTTCATGATTCAAGATGTCACATTTCAATGGCTCCTTGACAATTTCATCTTTAATATTCACTGTGCAGAAAACATAATCAACAGTTGCCTATTTTTCAATGACCCACAGCAAATGGATGTAATGTGAAATAGGAACGGTTTAGGTTTGATGAAAGGAAGAACTTCATGAATGTGAAAGAACTTTATGAATGTGAAAATTTGGAAATGAGAATGTAGAATTCTTTTTCATAGGTATTTAAAGAATAGGATTGTTATTCTAGGATATATTGGTATGGTTCTTTTACACTGATCATTTATTAGGAAAGAATAATAATATTAATAACAATGATATTAGTATTAGGAACAATTATTTGTTGATAAAATAATATGATTAAAGGTAATAATAATTATAATACACAAAGTCTAAATGATTATGAAGAACTAGGGGAAAATAAATATTATATAAGAACCTATAGGAGACTGTCAATGTAACACTTGAGAAAAAAGATATAAAACATTTTTTTAGAGGGACTAGATTTATAAATATTCAAGTTTAGAGAAAAGAGAACAAGCCAGTTACATTAACAAGGAGCATAAATGCCTTGTTAGAGAAAGCATAGTGAATCAATCAGAGTTAGTGTCCAGGCTAATATGTTGTCTTTTGATTGGTTTCTCCATTATTGGCCTATCAAGGTTAATTTTGTGTGTGTTTCGACTTTCCACAGTTTGTCTTTTCATCCATAGCAGAGCTCAAAATGAGCACAGCTTCCCCACAGAGTGAGTGCTATGAGCAATGTAGCAGTTCATCTGCTTCAAGATCTTCTTCCCACTACCAGGTGTGTTACTCGACATGAGGCCAAGAGTGTGGGCTGTTTTCACTGTGAAAAGACAGCAATGAAATCTGAAATATTAGCATGTGGTATGAATATAAGTCATTCCTCACTGTGGTTGCATCCAGGTCTCCTCTGCATGATGTACCTTTTTCAAGCTCAGAAGAAATGGGTCATTTTTTTTTCTTCCTTTAAATCCCTTTCCTGGATTAAATTTTTCAAATGCAAAATCTGTTTAAGGCCAAAGTAAACCTACTAACTTCTGTTGCTTAGCATTCTAAAACATGGCCCATGGCATGGATAATAAAGAGTAATTAGAGTATATATTAATAAAACAGAGCCATGAAAATTGGCATTATTTCAATTTACAAAATTGCTACTTTCAAATATTTATCCTGAGTTTGCCATGATGTTCAAAGGAATGGGATACTGCAGTACCAGGCTATATCTATGAACTCTAATTTTGCATTTTTACAATCTACTTGCTACCAACTGGTAATATGATTGTGTGCTTCTAACAAATAATATTGATAAAATTGTGACATGAAAGCTTTTCCTACATGAAGATTATATGTTTGAGCAAATAATAAAATTTGAATCAATCATTTACCGGATATCAAAATATTTTCAACATCAATATTTTGAAACATTCCTCATTTTTTAGATGTTGTTAGACACTTTATATTTGTTATCAGTGGTTGATTTTAGTTTTATTTTGCATGTGACTTAATTGAATAAATTACAATGGACACAAAGGAATTTGTTATTGTCTTTGCAAAGTCAGTCTGATTTCATTTTATGTTATTCATTATTAGTATTAGTTATCATTTCTCAGTTCCTGGTTAGAATATTAACTAAGAAGATATGCTGCTAATATTATGGCAATTGATTTTTTAAAATGTTTCCTTTGCTAAAAACTGTAGCATTCATATTATTTTCCTTGTTGTCATTTAATTTCCATTGTTCGAACAGATGAATGTTACATGTTTTATTAAGCACTACGAAGTAAATAATACTTTTGTTTTCTATTGAAGATAATTATTCAGTTGGTTTCCTATCCTTTTCTTTTTCACAATGAATTGTCTCAATGGTAACTTGTCGTATCACTTTTTAAAATAAGCTTTAGCAAAAAATAGAAAATATATTACAAAATTGTTTGGTTAAGAGAATATATATGTTATTATATGAGTCTGTATATACACTTAAACATACAATATACGTATACAATATACAAATTCACACATAATTTCAAAGAGAAAATAGTCACATCTTTTATAGCAAGTTTCAGTCTATATAGTCTTAAATAACAATAAACCAAAAGGTATCACAAACTTAAGTTATTAGGTATTTAAAATTATTTACTGCATCAAAATAACTTTAGAAATATTTTGGTATAAAACTGAGGTATACAGGATAAGAAATTAGTGGATAGGGAATTGGTTAATATAATTTATTAGTGCTTTGAAATAGACAAAAATTACATATAACTTTTAAGCAACATTTTAAAGAAGGTAAAGATATTTTGTAATTCTCTAATACCAGCATCCACTTACTCTTGCCCCTCTCCTTTTTGGTATAACTTTTGGTATTTATTTTTTGATAATTTCTTTTTCCTCTGGGCAATTGATCAGGCCTCACTTCACCTGAACTACCCTTCCTGTTTTAGGGCAGAGATCAAATCTTCCTAGACAATGATCCAGTAAGTGAGAATTTCAAGTCAATTCCCCCATTCCAGCTCACTTACCTGGATACTAAGATCACCACTTACCATTCAAAGTTAATTAACATCTTCGGTTTTTCCCTTTATTAAAATTGTATGTACTATAATGACTGTGGGTAACATAAGTCAACATTCTTGGTGACTCATGCTGCTAAGACCAGTGCTACTAGTTTTACATACTGTATTTCACAGGATCCTTTCAAATGCAAGTTTGAAATTAACTTAGGCAATAAGAAAGGAAATTTGTTGGCTTTCTGAATATTGGAGTCCACATACGGATTCAGGCATATCTGGATTCAGTGGTTCAAATCATGATATTGTTACTACCTTTTAACTTTCATTATTTTTGTTGCATTTTATTCCTCCAAAAGTCCTTTTCTGTATGGTGAAGAAATCAGATGTCAATAGCCACAGATTCAGATCCTCTCTGGGGCTACATATACATATATGTAAACATATATGTAAACATATATGTATGCAAATAAGTATATATGAATACTTATAAGCAATTATAAATGTAAGTACAATTATATATATAAGCATCAATACATAACTACCTGTTTTAATTCTTTTAATATGCATAACAACCCAGTGAGACAGGTACTATATTTTTTTAATCTCAATTTTAGATATGAGGAAACTGGAATTCAAAGAAGTTTAAGTAATTTTTTCAAGGTCATAGGCAATTTAATGAGATTACCCATCTCCATAGTGATGGACCCAGTATCCCAACCTAAGGAGTCTGACATGAAAACCAATACTCTTCATAGAAGGATAGAGATAGTCTGTGATTGCTCAGCATTATTTATGACTATTTATGTCTCTACTCCTGAATTGATCACTGTATGCCCTGAAATGGAGCAATAAGTTACCAGAAAAGACCCATGGCAGATACACAAAAACAGCAGGTGCTGTGAAGTCACTCATCAAGTTTTTACCTCCTCAGTGTCCAGTGGCATCTCCTAGGTTACCATGAGTCAGGAAGTGAGTGGAGCACTGCTGGGCTCACTGTCTCACTATATCTAAGTGATAAATGAGTAAAGTGTACTTTCTCCAAAGCAAAATGGTTTTCTTTTCACAAAAAAAGAGCCTCTGAATATTGTGGTGACCAAAAATAATATTTATTACCTTCAGCTGTTAAACACGTACCTGTGGTGATTTTTAAATATGTCCACACGTTCTTTGACATTACTCTCTTCAAAAGATTTTTCTCACCTAAATCATGGACTTAGTGACTAACATACAATGACTAGAATGTGGTGAAAATGAAAATATATATGACTTTTGGATGAAATTATACCAGACATTGCAGTTTCTTCCTCACATACGCTCTCTGGGATCACATGTTTTGTGGGAAGAACAGCCAAGCTGTAAGAACACTCAAGCAACCTTATAGAGACGACTATGTGGCAAGGAACGGAGGCCTCCTGCCAACACTAATATGACTAGTTAGTTATCTTCTAAAGAGATTAAAGCAAGAAAAACTTTGTTTTACATCTCACCACACTCATAATTTTTGTTGTTCTTCAGTTCCTGTGTAGCTTTACATATTTATATGGTATAATTTTCCTTCTGCCTCAGGAACTTCCCTTAACATTTGTCGTAGTTAAGTTCTGATGGAAATGAAATCTTCACATTTATGTTGATTTAAAAGGGTTTCTGGCCTGGCATGGTGGCTGACACCTGTAACGCCAGTACTTTGGAAGACCAAGGTGTGTGGATCACTTGAGGTCAGGAGTTCACGATCAGCCTGGAGAACATGGCAAAACCCTGTCTCTACAAAAAATACAAAAATTAGCCGGGCATGGTGGTGCATGCCTGTAGACTCAGCTACTTGGGAGGCTGAGGCATCAGAATTGCTTGAACCCAGGAGGCAGAAGATGCCGAGAGCTGAGATCATGCCACTGCACTCCAGCTTGGGTGACAAAGTGAGACTCTGTCTCAAAAATAAATAAATAAAATAAAGAAAGAAATAAGGCTTTCTTTTGCTTTCATTGTTGAAAGATAGGCATTTTTAATTGTTATCCTGACTGTTGTTTGTTGAGCTTATAGGAGTTGTGGGCTTACATTCTTCATCAAATTTGGGAAATTTTCAGCTATTAAGTCTTAAATATTTTCTTTTTACTACTCTCACCCCTTCACCCATGCCATTCTGGGATTATAGTTACATAAACACTAGACCAGCATTTTACCACATACTATGTTCATTATTTTTTATATGGTTCAATTTGAATATTTTGATGTTTTATCTTCGAATTCAGTAATCATTTTTTTCTGCACTGCCTAATCTGTTGTTAATCCCATCTTGCATATTTTTCATTTATTACATTCTTATTCCATATCTAGTATTTATTTGGGGTCTCTCTTTTTAAAAATATCTCATTTACCACTTCCTCATGCTTACGTATTCCTCTACACTCTCAATCATAAAGAGGAGCATATTTATATTAGAAGTTTTAGATCGCTGTCTTCAAATTTTCTCCATGTATTTCTGACTCTGTTTCTATTAATTGATTTGTCTCCTAATTATAGATATATTTATTGTTTTTTGTATGCTTGGTAATCTTTTTTTGTTGTTGGACATTGTGAATTTTATGTTGTTGCTTGCAGCATTTTGTTGGTAATAACAATAAAATATTTTTGATACACATATTAGAATATATATATATGAAAAGATATATATTGAGAAAGAAATTCAAAAATTAGATCCATACTATGTATATGGTCAATTGATTTATGACAAGACCATAAAGCAATTTAATGAGAAAGGATAGTCTTCAAAAAAATTTACTGGAACAGGAGGATAACCTTATGGAAATAACAAATATCAACCTTATTTCAAATTGATATACAAAAATTAACTCAAAATAAATCATTTGCCTAAATGTGAAGGGTAATGCTATAAAACTCCTGGAAGGAAATGTAAGAAAATATCTGTGTGGGCTTGACCTGGACTTTCTCAAAAATAAAATATTTCTCTCTTTGACAGATACCACTAACAAAATATAAAAGCAAGCCACAGATTAGAACAAATACTAACAACATGTATATATGTCCCGACCTGCAGGACAGTCGAACGGGCCCTGGAAGGGGGAGTGGGAATGGAGACAAGAAAACAC
>NW_016805019.1:939575-942612 GCF_001698545.2 Rhinopithecus bieti
AAAAAAAAAAAAAAAAAAAAAAAAAAAGAACATGAGGACAATCACTGCTTTTTCTCCCCTTGGGAAAAGTAAGAAAGGTAAAGGAAATTGACGTTAAAATGCATTTGAACTCTAAGGGCTATATGAATTTAATATAGTTATTTTTTTCATAAGTTTGCCATGCCAATAACTATAAATACTCAAATGTTTTTCTGAAAAGAAACATTACCTGAGTGCAAAGTTGAAGCTTCATTACTTCTTTATAAGGATTAAGATCTTTGGAGCTGTCAAAGTTTCCTGCTTAAGCTTTCATCTACTTCTTTATACTCTAGATTGAAAAAAGAGATTTATTACTAAATATAATACTCCAGATAAGACATGACCAATACAGCATATTATTGATTTGTTTCAAGTATCATGTTATATCTTATACATATCAGTTGTGCCAAATACATGATTCTATTAATAAAGACTAAAATTCTTAACATTGTAGGAATCTTATATCAGGAATAATAGATTTTAAACTTGTTGCCACAGGAAAATAAAGTTTTCTTTAAAATAAACTGCTGATATTAAACTAGGCACAGTTTTACACCACTCACAGATAATTGTTTGAGTGGTAGCCAAGTGTCATTTTGGGAAGGATATGTGCAAATTCTAAATTTCATTTTGGAATTAATTAATTAATTTGCCAGAGGTCTATTTGACTCCAGCAATGTGAATTGCAGAAATCTAAATAATCCCAAAGAGTCTTTGCATCAACAACAAGTAGAATGACTGCTTCTTATATCGTCTTTCCCCTCCCTAATAGAAGCAATGATGCTGCCTTGCAAGCAGTGATCCATGAAGAGCAGTAAAACACCTTAATTTTATAGCTCTGTCCTTTGTGTACTCTTCCATGTATAATGTTTGAACGAGACAGAGTCAAGGGAGTAAGAGAGGAGGTACATTCCATTTCTTTTAAGGATAGCAATAAAATCTCACTGCATTTTAAATGTCTTATCTACAAAGACTGTGCTTATTGATAAACCATTTTACTTTCTCCTCCTTCTGAAATAATCAGCTATGTTCTCTTTTATGTTTTCTTGTTTGCAGCTGTACTGGGAGAATGTTCATTACATCATCATATATCTATCTGAATTGGAAAAAAAAAATCTCCAAAGTCTACATTTAATTTTTTGGTCAAGTTTTGAAGAATCACTACCCAATGCATAGAATTACTTTAACCAAACCGAATTTTCTGTGAGGTTTGAATAACTAACAGTAACACTTCACTTCATCTTTTATGCTATTAAAGATGGGGTTCACATGTTAAGAAGAGGGTATCTGAAGTGGAGGCTAAGTTGTGATTTGCCTGCAAATAATAAGGAAAATTCTCAGGTGAGTTATTAAGGTTTCTTCCCTTGAAGAAAGGTAGTAATTTACAGAAATTGATACATTATTACTAAAACACAATAAAATGGTGCACACAGTTAAAATATTTGAAGTCATATATCAACTTAAAATAGCTACTATCTTTGCTGTCAATTGAGTAATAATATTCACATTACATATTAACTGAAATAATCAGAAAGAAATAAAACTGAAAAAATACAGCCAGATAGGAAAAAAAATTAATTTGAAATATGACAATATGTTTAATAGCATAATTAAAAAAACTAATCCTTTTCAAAAAAAAAAAAACTATGATGTTCTTGTTAAAATTAAAATAAAATTCACTTTCATGTATATGGCATTCAGAACAACAGCCTTCCTCCCCAAAAGATCCATGACTCTATTCTCCGAATTTGAGATGATGTAACGTTAAGTGGCAAAAGGAATTTTGCAGATGTGAATAAATTAAGCATTTTGAGATGGGGGGTTATATGCTAAATGATCTTCATAGTTCCAAAGTTATTACAAGAGTTCTTACAAGGGGAAGAGGAAGGCAGGAGAGTGAGAGGAAGTGTGGAAGCAGAGGCTGGGGTGATGCAACTGCTAATAAGAAAACTAGAAAAGTCAAGGAACAGCTTTCCCCTAGAGTCTTCAGAAGGAACAAACCCTACTGACACTTTGATCATAGTCCTATAAGACTCATTTTGGAATTCTGAACTCCAGACCTACAAAAGAATAAATCTGTGTTGTAGTAAGCCACTACATTTGTGGTAATTTGTTATAGCAGCAATAAAAAAAAAATTAAAAAAAAAAAAACCTAGTATAATGCAAAAGGAGAGTGTAATTTTAGTTCTAGGCTATAAATTCATTGAATACTAAAATGATCTCAACATTAATTCTTGTATGAATCATTAATATACTAACTTTAAACACTTACTGAAAGCCAATGCCTCTATATTAGGGATTCAGCTATGAGTTTTAGATTTCTTAGAATTATATAAAGTGTTCCATTAAAATTCTTTATTTTTGGAAAAATGTGACAATATGGCTGGCTTAGAAGCAGCTAGTGTGCACAACTCTCATGGAGAGGAAACACACCTTCAAGTGGATTGTTCAGGAGGCCATGTTGGGATTCATCAAGGAAGCAGGAGAGACCCATGGAGTGCAGACAGGAGCAAGGCAGGACAGCTGCCCACCCAGGATTGGCGTAGAGCCAGAGAAGGCTCCCTACTGTGGGGAAAGGTAAGTGAGTGAGAGCCCCTGGAAATCTCCACTTTTGCCACAGACCTTTGCAATTCTGAACACATGAGATCCTCCTTGATGCCCTTGGCCTCTAGACTGACATAGAGATCTGCCTGAAGCTTAGGCAGACCCACTGCTCAAGCCCCAACGGGGTCCCATGGCTCTTGGATCCCTGAGCACCTCAGCAGCTGTTATGGTAGCCCTGCCAACAAGAGAGACCAGACTCTCTCATGGGCCCCTAGTATGGAGGCTGCATTCATGGTGCATTTTAAAATAATAAATCTTAAAAGCAGCTAGAGAGAAGGGTCAAGTCATGTACAGAGGGAATCCCATCATGCTAGCAGCAGACCTCTCAGCAGAAGCATTAAAAACCAGAGAGTTTGCCCACTTTTTGATGGAGTTGTTTGTTTTTTTCTTGTAAATTTGTTTGAGTTCTTTGTAG
>NW_016805019.1:945109-951383 GCF_001698545.2 Rhinopithecus bieti
AAAAAAAAAAAAAAAAAAAAAAGAAAACAAACAAAAAAGAACAAGATTGATAGACCACTATTAGCTAGGTTAACAAAGAGAAAATAGAAAAATCCAAAATAAGTACAATCAAAAATAACAAAGATGGCATTGCAATCAATCCCACAGACATAGAAAAGATCCTCAGAGTGGAATATAAACAACTCTATGCACGAAAATAAGAAAATCTAGAGGAAATGAATAAATTTATGGAAGAATACAATCTCCTAAGATTAAAATCAGGAAGATATTGAACCCTGAATAGATGAATGTCAAGCTCTGAAATCAAATCAGCAATGAAAAAATACTTAGCAACTAGAAAAATTTCTGGAACACAACTCACAGCTGAAGTCTAACAAATGTACAAAAGAGAATTGGTACCAATACTACTGAAACTGTTCCAAAAAATTGAATAGGAGGAGCTCCACCCTAACTAATTCTAGGAAGCCAGCATCAGCCTAATACCAAAATCTTGCAGAAACTCAACGCAAAAAATGAAACTTCAGGCCGTATTCCCAATGAACATAGATAAAAAAATCCTCAACAAAATACTAGAAAGTAAATCCAGCAGTGTATCAAAAAGTTAATACACCTTGATCAAGTAGACCTCATTCCTGGCATGCAAGGCTGGTTCAACATATGTAAATCAATGAATATGATTCACCACATAATGGAATCAAAAGCAAAAACCACATGCTTATCTCAATAGATACAGAAAAAGCTTTCAATAAAATTCGACCTCTCTTCATGATAAATGCCCTACACAGACATACTGCACAAAGAAATTGACAGATTCAGTGTGATTCCTGTCAAATTACCAACATGATTCTTCACAGAATTAGAGCAAAAATATTCTAAATTTCATGTGGAATCAAAAATGGGCCCAAGTAGCCAAAGCAATCCTAAGCAGAAAGAACAAAACTAGAAGCATCACACTTCCCAAATTCAAATTATATTATAAAGTTACACTAAACAAAACAGCATGGTATTGGTACAAAAACAGACATACAGACCAGAGGGACATGTTAGAGAAACCAGAAGCAAAGTCACACATCTACAATCATCTGATCTTCAACAAAGTTAACAATAACAACCAATGAAGAAAGGACTCTCTGTTTAATAAATGATGCAGGAATAACTGGCTAACCATGTGTAGAAGACTGAACTGGACCCCTACCTTTCCTCATATACAAAAATTAACTGAAGATGAACTAAATATTTAAGTGTAAGACCTGAAATTATAAAAATCCCAGAAAACCTAGGAAATATCCTTCTTGACATCAGCCTTGGCAAATCATTTTTAGCTAAGTCTGCAAAGAAGTTGTAACAACAACAAATATTGACAAGTAGGAACTAATTAAACTAAAGAACTTCTGCCTGATAAAACAAACTACTAATAGAGTAAACATGCAACCTCCAGAATGGGAGAAAGTATTCACAAACTATGCATCTGACAAAGGAATAATATCCAGAATCTATTAGGAACTTAACCAAATCAACAAGCACAAAGCAAATAACCCCATTAAAAAGTGGGCAAAGAAAAAACATATGAGGAATACTCATCATTACTAATCATTAGATAAATGCAAATCAAAACTACAGTAAGATACTGTCTCACACCAGTCAACTATTATTAAAAAGTCAAAACAGCAGATACTAGTGAGGCTGAAGAGAAAAGGGAATACTTATATGTTGTTAGTGGAAATGTACCTTAGCAGTTTGGAGATTTCTCAAAGAACTTAAAACAGAGCTAACATTTGACCCAGCAATCCCATTATGGGGTGTCTACTCAAAGAAAAATAGATTATTATAACAAAAAGATACATGCACTTGTTTATTCAACACAGCACTATTCACAATAGCAAAGATATGAAATCAACCTGCATGCCCATAAATAGTGGATTGATTAAAGAAATGTGGTACTCATACGCCATGGAATACTATGCAGCCATAGAAAATGAAATCATATCCTTTGTGGCAACTCAGATGGAGGTCATAATCCTATGTGACCTAACTCAGGAAAGCCAAATACCACATATTCTCACAAGCAGGAGCTAAACCTTGAGCACACATGGACATAAACATAGGTACAATAGACATTGTGAACTACTAGTGTTGGGAGAGAAGGAGGAAGGTAAGGGTTGAAAAACTACCTATTGGGCATTTTGCTCACTATCTGAGTGCAATATACCCATGTAACACATCTGTACATGTAACCCATTTATTTAAATAAAAGAAAAAAAATGCTTCATTACTAAATTAGATGTTAAGTTTGTATATAACAGACCCTAATTCAACTTCTACAATAACGGTGATGTTAATAGTGCTTCAGATGATCTAAACAACTGTGTTAACAACCTTATGGTAAGGAATTTGTAGTCATAATGCAATGTCAAGAATTCTGTATATATAAATTCTTTCTTCTTTAGTAAATATTTTTTCATTAAACTATGGTCAGAAGCCAGAACATCCCAGGCATCATACCAATGAGTTTAACTTGTCGGAAATTTTTAATTAGAAGTGTATAACTCAGTGAGATTTTACCATAATTGCAAATATTTTACTTCATGTTATGTAGACTCATAGCTCTTAAACATTTTAAGTCTATTATTATATTCTAGTAATGCCAATAAGCTTATGAGGCATTTAATAAATATCTTGAAATCCATTTACACTAGCATATTTCAATGAAACTGTTTCCAGTATAATAGAAGTTGATAGAATTGATTACATTGCTGCATGTAAATACCATTTCAGGTTGAAGTTAAACTTTGCATAAAGGTTGAAAAACAAGTCTCTTGTCAAATTTTGCTCTTAAGGGTAATATGTTAAAATATAGTGTGCATAATTTATTTTACAGGAAAGTGAATGTTAGCATATTATAGAATTACAGCTGATACATGTTTGTGTGCATAGTTAAAAATTCATAACTATAAAACCTCTTGGATTATTGGAATATGCATCCGAAACATTTTGTTAGCAATAAATGTTGACATATAAAATTTATATTAACTTGATATCTTGTTTATTGATTTATTTTTCAAGTTTGTATAAGGTAAGAAACATACAAAACTTCATAACCCTTTAGTGCTATGGTCTGAATGTTTGTGTCCCTCTGCAAATTTGTATGTTGACACCTAATTCCCAACATGATCATATTAAGAGTGAGACCTTTGGGAAGTGATTAGATTATGAAGGCAGAGCTCCAGAGAGATACCTTGCCTCTTCTGCCATGTGAGGACACAGCAAGAAGGCACCACTTATGGAACAGAATGTACCTTCTTACCAGACACAAAATCTGTTGGAATCTTAATCTTGGACTTCACAGCCTCCAGAGCGGTGAGAAATAAATGTTTGTTGTTTATAAATTACCTAGTCTAAGATATTTTGTTACAGCAGCCCAAATGGACTAAGACATTGGGTGACCATGTTTATATTTTTAAATAAAATAATTGCCTTAAAATAACTGTATATAGGTTTTTTAGAAGAAAATATAATTATATATAGAGTTTTTAGAAACAAAATTACTTTTGAGTCCAATTGTCCTCAAATCAAGTTTGTTGTTTATCTTGTTTACCTGCCATATTTGGATTTCAAAAAATGAGTAGATGGATGACACCTAAAATGTAAGTATGTGTTATTTTGTTTTGTTTTGTTACTTTACCAAACAGAACCCAGAAAATTTTGATGTATCCTTTAATTTATTAAGTTGTCAGATTAAAGCCTATCTATATCATAAGTTATTTAACGGTATCTTTCTGATGCACAATTGAACTCATGGAGATAGAGAGTAGAATTATTGTTATCAGAGTCTGGGAAGCTTATTGGGGAGTAGTGGGGTAAGTGGGGATAATTAATTTGTACAAAAATATAGTTACAATGAATTAGACCCAGTATGTGATAGCAAGCAGGATGACTACAGTCAATAATAATTTATTATATATTTTGAAATAATGAAAAGAGTGAAATTGGAATGTTCTTAACACAAAGAAATGATAAAATGCTTGTGCTAATGAATACCCTCAATTACCCTGATGTGATTATTACACATGGTATTTCTGCATCAGAATATCACATGTACCCCCATACATATATAGATATATATATATTCACCCCTACTGTCTAACCATAATAATTAAAAATGTAAAACTTAATATAAAATAAAAAATACAGTAACATGGAATTTCATGGGTATGCACATTGAAAAGAAAATGGCCATTTACTGCTATATCTATGAAAACAAATAACTCCCCAATTTCAGCTTTATTGCAGGTGTAGGGGCCAACTTAAGAAGCTTAGGAAAGATGCATGATGCTGCATCTAACCATGTGTTAGATATTGACATAGGGCCTCCCAGCTTGTATGGCAGATCCACACTGCAGGAGGAATATTAATTGCTATATATCATGTATTTTCCAATAAATACTTTTTCAATGATTTTATTTGTCATTTTCTCTGTAAAATTTCTAGGGGGAACAACACAAAGGCTACTCTTTGACTTGTAAGAATTAAGGCTGAATGGAGCAATTATTAATAATTATTAATAATTTAACTGTTTCAGCAACATTGACTCAGAAAGTAACTAGATTACATGGTTTGGCTTTTTGTCCCAACCAAATCTCATCTTGAATTGTAATCCCACATGTCCAGGAGGGACCTGATGGGGAATGATTGAATCATGGGGGCAATTTCCGCCATGCTGTTTTTGTGATAGTGAGGAGTTCTCGTGAGATCTGATGGTGTGCAAGTGGCAGTTTTCTCTGCACTCGCCCCTCCCTCCTGCCACCTAGTGCAGAAGGTACTTGCTTTTCCCTCAACTTCTGCTATGATTGTAAGTTTCCTGAGTCCTCCCAGCCATGGGGAACTGTGAGTAAACCTCCTTTCTTTATAAATTACCCAGTCTCAAGTAATATCTTTATAGAAGTGTGAAAACTGATTAATACATTAGACCACATAAGAACTTCTGCCAGTCATGGTAGATATATTTATGAAATAACCTTCAAAATTTCTTAGACATTCTTTCAAATATTTCTTCAACAAATATTTATAAAACAGGTACTGTTTGAGGAGATGAAAATGCCATCTTCTCAATAAATATAAATAAGAAACCTGACCTTTAGGGGATTACCTTCTAAGAAGAGAAATACACAATAAACACATAAGTAAGTCCAATATTATGTTAGAATGTGATAGGTGCTGCAGAAGGAAATGTTGGCTGATACCTGCTTTATAACAGTGGCTAGCTTTGATTGCCCAAGCCAATATTGTTTGGCTTTTTATGAGTTGATAATTGAGAAACAGAGGTACAACAATCACCATTATATGTTTATTTATGAATATAATTATATAACTATGTATGAATTTAATAAAACAGAGAAAACTATTGTTTTCATTTGTTAAAGCAAAAACGGTAGAAGAAAAGAGCTCCCTTAAACTTTGTTTACATGTGTAGTTGACTTTTATTTTGGTTTTCTTAAAACTTGAGAAAACTCTTTTTTTGTAAGTTGGCACTTATGCACAACTTGTAAGTACTGTAGTCATATTATATCAAAAGATAATTTATTTTGAAACTGGTAGATATGAATTTATTTATATACTACTTTATACCAATCAGTAAGCATGATGTGTAGCTGTAAGAACAATTTTTCAGTTACACACATAGGCACAGGTGCCACTGTCCCTGAATGAAGAATGCTTGCAAGCTAGAGTTCTTCGTTAGCCATTAATTCTCACATGGGCTGTTGTATTGCTCAGTGCTATTTTGCTCTGCTCACTTATCTCTGTTCATGAAATGCTCCCTGATGCAGGGGTTACAAAGTTCTTTGCTGGTTTAGTTCAGTGTATTTTAGTTATATGTGGCAGTTACCCCTTCCCTTGCCCCTCTCTCCTGTCACCTAGTGAAAAAGGTACTTGCTTTTCCCTCACTTGCCTCAATACTGAATCAGAAGACATAAATTATTTTTCCTCTCCTTATTAGTGGCTATGGTTCTTTCAATACAACCTACAGCAAAATAAAACAAAACCCCAAACACTCCAAAACTCAAAATCAAAACCAAACCAAACAAACGACAAATCAGTAAAATGTCAGATAAAATTTTCAATAATATTTTCAATTTCTTTAGTGACATTTTTTTCTGTCATGAGTTTGATGGCTCTGGGTTTTAATATGCCAGAAGCAAGTTACATTAAAATATGATTTTGTGTTGTGGATTTAAGCCTTTGAAAGAATTACTTCCTTATTCTTTTTTTTTTTTTT
>NW_016805019.1:951845-956977 GCF_001698545.2 Rhinopithecus bieti
AAGAAAAATAATTACATGAGTGACCAATTGTAAGATACATTTTAAACTTGAAGATAAAATATTTTTTATAATTTAAAAAAGCTCTAGGTAGCAATTTGGCTGCATCAATACTTTTTTTTTTCTAATACTTAGAAAAAAATAAATGGAAAATATGCTTCTCTTCTGTTGAAGGAATTACTTTTGTCCAGGAAGAAAGCAGAAGGAAACTTAGGCCACAGCTTCATGAATGGGGCTGAATCATACAGAACTGAGATAATTGATTCAGTATTTTCGTTGTATAAGGGCACCCATGAGACACGTACATGCACTGCTAAATGAACTTCTGGGATGCAGGGATTTCAAAATCTTTAGGACCAAGTTGATTTTTGTTGTTGTTGTTGTTGCTGTGATCACATAGATCTGTTTAATACCAAGAAGGGAGTATTTGGCTTCATGACTGATTTTTTAAATTGTTAGTCAGTGTGTTGTTTTTCTCTGTAGAACCATCATATTTATCATTTGGATAAGCTTCTTACATCAACGAGTCTCGGTTCTTTTCGGGGGAAGTGAATTGATTTAGAAAAATGCTAACCAGCACGTTGTAGGCTAAAAATATATTTTGGCTATTTAAAAAACATTCATTGAGCTCTCACCTCCTGAGGCACAGTATGGTACTATGGGACAGATACAACATAATTTTTAAATATGTTCTTTGTTTTTTTATGACCATATTAACATGCATCCTTGAAATAATGTACAAAACTTCATAAATCAACAAATCAAGAATTTGCAGCAATTTCTTATAAAGTGAAAATCTGAGAGTAAAACTATGGTCTATGTATTAGGTAATTAGTATTTTAGGATCCAGAAGTTGAGTATAGCTAGGTTCTGAAGGAAGCATTTGAGGGTGAGGAAAGGTGAGTAGTGTTGGAGCTAACCATAACACCAAAATATAAATAATACAATAATATTTTTATAAGCATTAGTTATTTGTTAAATATTAAAATTGTATTATAAAAGTGGATACTGAACAGATAAAGACCAGCTATATAACCTCTGTGTCTTAATAAATGTATAAACACTAAAAACCAATTTATAATCCATTTTTTTCTCTTAATCATCCAGGATGTTTATGGAAAGAGTGTAAATGCTGGTTAACAATTACATCCTAGAAAATTAATTTCACGACTGATGAGGAACTTTTAAAGGTTGTTTATAAATATATAATTTTTAAAATATTTGGACTTTGAAAGGAGAAATGCTCAATGGAAAATATATTAGGAAATAGTAAATGAATTAGAAAAAATCAAACAAAGAATGTTCTGAAGAAATTCTGGAGAAACATATTTTACAATGTGCTATTATAAATTGATTGCAATATCACTGCTTAACTATTTGATATCAAGAGGGTCAATTTGTTTCATTTATTAATGCTACAAAGACTCATTTTAGTACACACCAATATCTCTATCAGGACAGGACATAAAACCCTTCCCTGACTTATGTTACACACTTTTGTAAATTAAAACAAAAACAAACCAAAAACTGGCAAATCTAAATGAAAATCATTTTCAGGGAATGTGAATGTGCATTCATAGACCAAACCTTGAAATAACAACATCTATCCCTGCTAAGACTATTGTTACCTGAGAAATAATTTATCTCTATTGGACAGCGTATTAGAGGCATCAGACTTTTTAAGTCACTGTATTTCTATCAGATAGGCCATTGTCACTGTATGTTCATAAGGCAGGTCTAATTTATTTCTGTATAATAACAAAGACTAATACGAACTTTATATTCCCAATAATACAAAAGCTGGCATAGAAAATGTAACTCTTCAATATACAATGGCACTGTGCTTATGGAGAAGGTCTATTAATGCAAGTATTTTTTTTACTCTTTTTTCTATACTGCAAATCAAATGAAGTCCTTAAACAAGATCTTCCTTCCATATAGAATTATTTATTGCTATTTTGTTTACTCTCCTTCCTCTGTAGAGACACAGTGTAACTCTCTCCCCACCCTTGTTACACTTTCTCTTACACCCCATGCTCAGCCTCTGTTCTGCAGTGAGTTCCCTAGTTTTGCTGAGGACCCTCGAAGGAAGACTGTCAAGCAGCAAACTCAGAGTGTGTGCTTGAGACCAGGAATGTAAAAGGGACATTTTAACAAGTGCATTTGCTATAAACCAAGCTCCTAGTTTCAACTTCAACAATTTTCAACAGCTTCAACAATGAAGGAATAGCTTGACATTTTCTTCATGGGTACTTAAGTGTCATCTGTATCCCAGTTATCTAGTGATTTCTAGAGCTGGAAAATCGAGGCTGTAGTGCTCTGTCTGGGAAACACATCTCAGGCAAAGAAACTGAAATCAAGTAGAGTCAAACAGAAATGGGATTCTCTTGTAAAAGTTTAGAAAAATAAGCAAAGATAGGTTGAATAGGAGTGTATGAAGATGAACTTTGTAGAAATAAATAACATTGAAATTTATAAAAGTTCAAAGGACTCAAATAAATTAAGAGGTTTCAGCATCTGATGGGAATTATAAAACATCTGTAATTTAGTGAATAAATTCACATAACTTGGGTATGAAATTTTAAACCTAAAGGATGGAATTGAAGCTTATTTGATTATTTACTCTTCAAAGCACCTATGTCCAAAAGGACCCGGTTTTCATAACATACTGATTATGGTGAATTGCACAGATATTTTTAGCCTTTTGAATCCTAATTTTAATATTTATAGATTAGGGGTTTTCTTAGTCAGTTTAGGCTACTATAGCAAAGTGCTATAAACTGAGTGGCTTACAAACAACAGGAGTTTATTTCTCACAGTGCTGGAGGCTAGAATTCTGAGATCAGAGTGCCAGTGTGGTTCAATTCTAGTGAGAACCCTCTTTTAGATCTCAGACTACTAATTTCTCATGGTATCTCGCAAAGTGAAAAGAAGATGAAAGAGCTCTCTGGAGTCTCTTTAATGAGAGTGGTAATCCCATTCATGAGGGCTCCACCCTCAAGACCTAATTATCTCCCAAAAGCCCCACCTCCTAATACCATCATCCTGGGAGCTAGCATTTTAAAATATAAATTTGGGAAAGATAAAAACATTTTTTATTCAATCCATAACATCCCACTCCTGTTCTCCCAATGTATATCTTGCAGGCAATATATGTTTATTTCATCCCAACAAACTCAGAAGTCTTAACTTCCCCATCATCAACTCTGGAGTCTAAAGTCCAAAGTCTGATCTAAATAACACTGAAAACAGATATAGGTGAGATTCAGGGTATAATTTATTTTGAGGCAAACTTTCTCTCTAACTGTGAACCCGTGTAATCAAACAGTTATGTGCTTTCATAATAAAATGGTGGGGCATGCGTAAGATAGACATTCCCTTTCCAAAGGGAAAAACAGGAAAATAAGCAAGGGGGATCAGTCCCAAATAAGTCTAAAACTTAACAGGAAAAACTTCATCAAACTTTAAACCTTGAGAATAATACCCTTTGGCTCCATCCTTTGGACCCAATGGGGCAGTGATTTCTTCTCTGAAGTTTTCCTTGACTTGGGTTGTGGCCCTGTGTCTGGGCAGCCTCGCTCCCGCATGAGCTTAGACCATGTTGTAGCCCTCTGTAGGGGCCCACACATGATACATGGGCTGGAGGCATCCTAGCTCACCTGAACCAGAGAGGAACTAGCTTGGCACCTTTTCCCCAACCCTAGCCTTTACACTCCGAGCCTGTGGTGTGAACAGCAGCCTTGATGATCTCTGAATTGTCTTGGTCAAATAGTAATTCTTCCTCTTCCTTTCTTGAAGAATAGAGAGTGATTTTCATTGTGATGGCTAATTAGGTCACACTAATTTTCCTTATCAAATGGTCACTAGGTCACACTCTTAGTGTGAACACACTTTCTTATTTGTTTCCAATATGAATAGGCTAAGAATTTTCCAAATCTTTAAATTTTGTTTCTGTTTTGTGTGTGAGGGAGTGGGTGTGTGTGTGTCTCTCTCTGTATGTGTGTGTGTGTTCAGCTAAATCATTCCCGCTTCAAATCATTCAAATCATTTTTTTGTTTGTTTTTTTTTGTTTTTTTGAGACGGAGTCTCGCTCTGTCGCCCAGGCTGGAGTACAGTGGCCGGATCTCAGCTCACTGCAAGCTCCGCCTCCCGGGTTTACGCCATTCTCCTGCCTCAGCCTCCTGAGTACCTGGGATTACAGGCGCCCGCCACCTCGCCCGGCTAGTTTTTTGTATTTTTTTAAGTAGAGACGGGGTTTCACCGTGTTCGCCAGGATGGTCTCGATCTCCTGACCTCGTGATCCGCCCGTCTCGGCCTCCCAAAGTGCTGGGATTACAGGCTTGAGTTTCACTTTTCTTTTCCTTTTTTTTTTTAGACGGAGTCTCGCTTTGTTGCCCAGGCTGGAGTGCGGTGGCGCAATCTCGGCTCACTGCAAGCTCCGCCTTCCAGGTTCACGCCATTCTCCTGCCTCACCCTTCCAGTAGCTGGGACTACAGGCGCCCGCCACCACGCCCGGCTAATTTTTTTTTGTATTTTTGGTAGAGACGGGGTTTCACCGTGTTAGCCAGGATGGTCTCGATCTCCTGACCTCGTGATCCGCCCGCCTCGGCCTCCCAAAGTGCTGGGATTATAGGTGTGAGCCACCGCGCCCGGCCTCATTTCAGTTTTCTTGCAATTTACTATAAGCACTCAGGAGGAACCAAGTCAGTACTCCAACACTTTGCTTAAAAATCTCCTCGACTATCTATTGTTTCATCACTTGCAAGTTCTAGCTCCCACATAACATGATAACACAAACACAATTTACCAAGTTCTTTGCCAGTTTATAAGAAGGATCACATTTCTTCTGGTTTCCAATAAGATGTGCCTTATTTCAATGTGATTATCGCATCAGAATAGTATTTATTGTCCAAATTTCTGCCAATAGTTTGCAATAGTCTGTTCATGATTATTTAGGTGTTTTTTTTCTTTTTTTTTTTATAAGATCTTACTCTGTCACCCAGGCTGGAGTGCAATGATGTAATGAGTTACTTCAGCTTCAACCTCCTGAAGAGATCCTCCTGTCTCAGCCGTCCAAGTAGTTGTTACTACAAGCACTACCACACCTAACATTTTTTAAAAATCTTTTTTTTTTT
>NW_016805019.1:958825-981119 GCF_001698545.2 Rhinopithecus bieti
GGATGGTCTCGATCTCCTGACCTCGTGATCCGCCCGTCTCGGCCTCCCAAAGTGCTGGGATTACAGGCTTGAGTTTCACTTTTCTTTTCCTTTTTTTTTTTAGACGGAGTCTCGCTTTGTTGCCCAGGCTGGAGTGCGGTGGCGCAATCTCGGCTCACTGCAAGCTCCGCCTTCCAGGTTCACGCCATTCTCCTGCCTCACCCTTCCAGTAGCTGGGACTACAGGCGCCCGCCACCACGCCCGGCTAATTTTTTTTTGTATTTTGGTAGAGACGGGGTTTCACCGTGTTAGCCAGGATGGTCTCGATCTCCTGACCTCGTGATCCGCCCGCCTCGGCCTCCCAAAGTGCTGGGATTATAGGTGTGAGCCACCGCGCCCGGCCTCATTTCAGTTTTCTTGCAATTTACTATAAGCACTCAGGAGGAACCAAGTCAGTACTCCAACACTTTGCTTAAAATCTCCTCGACTATCTATTGTTTCATCACTTGCAAGTTCTAGCTCCCACATAACATGATAACACAAACACAATTTACCAAGTTCTTTGCCAGTTTATAAGAAGGATCACATTTCTTCTGGTTTCCAATAAGATGTGCCTTATTTCAATGTGATTATCGCATCAGAATAGTATTTATTGTCCAAATTTCTGCCAATAGTTTGCAATAGTCTGTTCATGATTATTTAGGTGTTTTTTTTCTTTTTTTTTTTATAAGATCTTACTCTGTCACCCAGGCTGGAGTGCAATGATGTAATGAGTTACTTCAGCTTCAACCTCCTGAAGAGATCCTCCTGTCTCAGCCGTCCAAGTAGTTGTTACTACAAGCACTACCACACCTAACATTTTTTAAAAATCTTTTTTTTTTTGTTTTTTGTAGAGATGAGGTCTCCCTATGTTACCTAGGCTGGCCTCAAGCTCCTGGGCTCAAGTGATCCTCACACTTCAGCTTCCCAAAGTGCTGGAATCACAGGTATGAGCCACTGCTTCCAGCCTACTTAGGTATTCTATAGGAAGACAGAAGTTCTTGTGATAGCTCTTCTTTTTTCTCTCTGAGCTCTCAGCAAATCACCTTGAAAAGTTTATTCAGGGTAGTCTAGGCTTTTTCTAGCATGCTTCTGAAAACTTTTCTAGCCTCTACCCACTACTTATTTCCAAAATTGCTTCTACATTTTTGTGTATTTGCAACAGGAGCACCTCTACTTCTCAGTACCAATTTCAGAGTGTGTCATATAAGGCTGCTATAACAAAGCAGTGTAGACCGGGTGACTTCTAAAAAGCAAATGAGAATGTATTTCTCATTGTTTTGGAGGCTGGATATCTGAGATCAGGGTACCAGTTAGCATGGTCAAGGGCTGGTGAGGGGCCTCTATCAGGATGCAAACTGCTAACGTTTTACTATACCCTCACATGGTGGAAAGTGGGCAAGACAGCTCTCTGGGGTCTCTTATATAAAGCACTAATCCCATTCACAAGGGCTCCATCTTCATGGTCTAATTATGTCCCAAAGGCCTTGCCTTCTAATACTATCACATTAGGGGTTAGAAATTCAACATATGAATTTTGAGGTAAGATTTAGTCCAAAACAATGTTAATTATGGTAATAGTCTCAAATTACTTTCACAGAATAAATGACATTATTTACATCCAAGGCTTAGAAAGTGCCTGCTGCATAAGTGTCCTATACATGTAACTACTAGTTTTATTATAACCCAAAACATATTTTACATAGTAGGCATAATCTAAATAATTATTGCATATTTTATATTTGCAAATCAGTGATTGTCAGAAACTTATATAGTGTGTTTATTTGTTTTGATTTTGAATGTTATGATTATTTGAATAGATTTTCTACCTAAGTTTCCTAAATACATAGATGTTAGAGACTCATAGTCGTATGAAGTAAAATATATAAAATGTGGGCTAGCAATAGTTTCTCTAGCCCCTATATGCCCTTCAAAATATTTTCTGTCCTAGTTTGGTTTTCAGCAACAGACTTTTTTTTTTTTTTTTTTTAAGATAGAGTCTTGCTCTGTCACCCAGGCACAGTGGTGCGATCTCGGCTCACTGCAATCTCCACCTCCCAGGTTCAAGTGATTCTTCTGCCTCAGCCTCCCGAGTAGCAGGGATTATAGGCATGCACCACAGTGCCCAGCTCATTTTTGTATTTTTAGTGGAGATGGGGTTTCACCATGTTGTTCAGGCTGGCCTTGAACTCCTGACCTCAGGAGATCCACCCGCCTCAGCCTCCCAAAGTGTTGAGATTACAGGCGTGAGCCACCATGCCCGGCAGAGACACAATTTTTAAAAATTCAAGAAGAGTTGAAGGTGACAGAAAGTATGCTAAGATTTAGGCATCCCATTTTTTAATTATTTGAAAGTTGAGGGACAAGATAATAGAAATAGAAAGTCAAAACTGTCTCTCAGTCATTAATTTCAGTGTCTTTAAAACTTTAAAATTGATGTTTTCAAAAACTAAAATGAAAATTCCTGCAGGAACTCTCTTTTCTAGGAGAACACTTTTATCCTAACCTTGGTTATTTACAAGGAAGGTATTTATAAGTCATACAAGAATAGGGCCTAAAATCTTCCAGCCTCGTATGTGGTCACAGGCTAAAATATCATAAATATAACATCTCTCATTTCTGTTAATAGGAAAGCACACCTGAGTGAAGCACAGACATGACAGCTGAAGATGCAAGAGATCCTCTGGGTGCTACTTGAGAAAGCAGTTGGACTGCATTCTGGTTCTCTCTGAAGTTTGCTTTTAGGCAACTACTGGATGGATTGTGTTTTAGAAAAGATTTGTCTGGAACATTTCCTGATGTCATTGTCCAGAGACAATGAGACAACTCATTTACTTATGAGGTTTTTACTACAGCAATCTAGAGATGGAATTTCCGATGTAAATAAAAAAGGGTTTTTATGATTTCTATATTGAGGCTGGCAGCTCTGCCTTTTAAAAAATTATTTCCTTTTAATGAATGTATTTTGGGAGTAGATTATAGTGTATTCAGTAAATTGGCACTGTGTTTAGAAGGTAAAAATACAAGAATAAAACAACGGCATCAGTTACAACCACATATTTATTGCCTGGAAAGTGATGGAGTCAAATGGCATTGAATTCTGGCATGATGTACTGTGACCCTCATCCATCTGTTCAGGGACTGATGCAGTAATCAATATAATCTTTTCCTGGGGAAGCCCAAGGCATTCCCTGCATTTAGACATAGGGCTTCCAGATTGCTAATGTGATTAAAGAGTAATCAAGCTCTTTTCGGAAGCTTTATTTTCCAGCATACTCTAAAAAGTTTTTCCCTTAAGAAGAGTTCTTTTTGATCAAATTTTGTTATTCAGCCTTTTCCTTTATCCTTTGCAATTCAATTATGTATAGTTCTATTGATTATATCCCTTGAAACTCTCAACAGAGTTCAAGTAAAAACACACTTGCAGACTGGTTTAAAATCTGCTACTACTACAATATGATTCTTAAAATATCAGTAAATATTTATTGTACAATATCTCACAACTGTTAGAAAGTGTGTTTTGACCTCAGCTTTGGACAACAGGGACATTTGTATTGCTCTAAGAATGGTCTAAAATCATTCTAAGCAAACTATCACGAGGACAGAAAACCAAACACCGCATGTCCTCACTCATAGGTGGGAGTTGAACAATGAGCACACATGGATACAGGGTGGAGAACATCACACACTGGGGCCTGTTGGGGGTGGTGGAAGGCTGAAGAAGGGATAGCATTAGGAGAAATACCTAATGTAATGACGAGTTGATGGGTGCAGCAAACCAACATGGCACATGTATACCTATGTAACAAACCTGCATGTTGTGCACAGGTACCATAGAACTTAAAGTGTAATAAAAAAAAGAAACTTAAAAAAAAAAAGAATAGTCTAAGATCTTGTAGATTTTGGTCAAAGGCATCTAAATCCGTTGATTATTTTTCTTGAATTGAAGAGAAAATCTGTTAATTTTCTAAAACTGAAAAAGTTGCAACTGTTTTATTGTGTCAAAGTAATTTTATGTTTGCTGATTCAAAAGCCTGAGAATCTGAAATCAAATTTGTGCTTCACAGTGAAAGCAAAATAAAATACTTTTTTTTCACATAAATCTGAAAGAACTTTACTGGGCTGAATTAAAAAAGCAAATTAAAGTCTGATTAAGTGTGGGAGAAAGTGGTGCTCACTTTCTCATATGGTAAGGTCATAATAAATTTTATTTTTCTCTAACACCTACGTGGTTATTAGGAACATGATTTTTGTTAATACTGGAAGCAATAATTTTCTCAATGCCTATTGTTTCAGCTTTATTGAGGTATAAGTGATATAAAAATTATATATATGTTGTACAATGTGATATTTTAGCATACATATACATTGTGAAATGATTATCACCATCAACCTAATTAATATATCCAGCTATCTTATGTTTTTTATTTNAGTGAAAGCAAAATAAAATACTTTTTTTTCACATAAATCTGAAAGAACTTTACTGGGCTGAATTAAAAAAGCAAATTAAAGTCTGATTAAGTGTGGGAGAAAGTGGTGCTCACTTTCTCATATGGTAAGGTCATAATAAATTTTATTTTCTCTAACACCTACGTGGTTATTAGGAACATGATTTTGTTAATACTGGAAGCAATAATTTTCTCAATGCCTATTGTTTCAGCTTTATTGAGGTATAAGTGATATAAAATTATATATATGTTGTACAATGTGATATTTTAGCATACATATACATTGTGAAATGATTATCACCATCAACCTAATTAATATATCCAGCTATCTTATGTTTTTTATTTTGAGACATTTAAGACTATTAGCAAATTTCAAGTACACACTACTGTATTAACTGCTTCTATGAGTTCAACTTTCAACTATTCTAAATTCCACGTAAGAGTGAAATCATGCTGTATCCATTTTTGTACCCATTTTATTTCACTTAGTATAATGTCTTTCAGGTTCATCCATTTTGTCACAAATGACAAGATTTTATTCTTTATTAAGGCTGAATAGTATTCCATTGTGTATAATATCATATTTTCTCTATAAATTAATCCATCCATAGATACTTAGATTGATTCCATATCTTAGCTTTTGTGCGTAATGCTGCAATAATCATGTGAATGCAGATACCTCATTGACATATTGGTTTTACATACTTTGGATAAGTACCCAGTAGTAGGATTGCTGAAGCAAATGATAGTTCTATTTTTATTTTTTTGAGGACTCTCCATACTATAGATAGCTGTACCTGCTTCCATTTCTACCAACAGTATAAAGCATTCCCTTTTCCCCACACCTTTGCCAAAGCCTATCTTTTCTCTTTTTGATTACAGTCATTCCAACAGGTGTGAAAGGATATCTCATTGTGGTTTTGATTTGCATTTCTCTGATGATTATTGATGTTGAACATTTTCTATATACCTATTGATCATTTGTATCTCTTCTTTTGAGAATTCTCTACTCAGAGCCTTAGCCCGTTTTTAAATTGGGGTACTTATTTTTTTTTTTTCCTGTTATACTCTTACTTGAGTTACTTATATCTTTTAAAGAACATAATAGATGGATGATTTGCAGATGTGTTCTCCCATGTTATAGGTTGTGTATTCACTTCATTGATTGTTTCTTTACTATAAAGAAGATTATTAGTTTTATCTAATCCCACTTGTCTATATTTGGTTTTGCTACCTGTGGTTTTGAGATCATATCCAAAAATATTCCTGACTACATGAATGCCAAGAAGTTTTTTTGTTTTTTTTTTTCTAATAGTTTTAAAGTTTCAGGTCTGACATTTAAGTCCTTAATGCATTTCAAGTTGATTTTTGTATAGAGTGTAAAGTAAGGATCCAAATTTATTTATATGAGTGTGGATATTCAACTTTTTCAACACAATTTATTAAACAGACTATTCGTTCCTCATTGTAAGTTTTTGGCAACTTTGTTGAAGATTAGTTGATCATAAACACATAATCTGTTTCTGGGCTTTCTATTCTATTCTGTTGGCCTATATGTCTCTTTTATATCAATACCATACTGCTTTGATTACTATAGCTTTGTTGTGTATTTTGAAATTGGTTCATGTGATGCCTCCATCTTTGTTCTTCTTGCTCAAGATTACTGTAGTTATTTGTCTTTTTTGGTTCTATATAAATTTTAGAATTTTTTTCTGTATCTGTGAAAAAATATATTGGAATATTAATGGAGATTGCAGTGAATCTGTAGATCATTTTGGGTAGTATGGACATTATTAGTTCTTCCAATATTGATATGTTGGGTGTAATTTTGCTGCTTCCAATAAGTTCTGGTATGTTGTATTTCCATTTCATTTATCTCAAGATATTTTAAAATTCCTGTTGTTGTTTTTTCTTTGATGCATATTTATCCAGGAGCACATTTTTAATTTCCATATATTTGTGAGTTTTCTATTTTTCCTCCTGTTATTTATTTCTAGTTTCATACCACTGTGGTCAGAAAAGATAGCTGATATTATTTCAATCTTTTTGAATTTCTTTTTTTTTTTTTGGAGATGGAGTCTCGCTCTGTTGCCCAGGCTGAGGTGCAGTGGCGCGATCTTGGCTCACTGCAAGCTCTGCCTCCTGGGTTCACGCCATTCTCCTGCCTCAGCCTCCCTAGTAGCTGGGACTACAGGTGCCTGCCATCATGCCTGGCTAATTTTTTGTATTTTTAGTAGAGATGGGGTTTCACCATGTTGGCCAAGATGGTCTCGATCTCCTGACCTCATGATCCGCCCACCTCGGCCTCCCAAAGTGCTGAAATTACAGGCGTGAGCCACCACACCCGGCCATCTTTTTGAATTTCTTAAAATTTGTTTTGTGGCCTTACACATCATCTAAGTGTACAGCATTCTGTGTGTGCTTGAAAAGAATGTGTGCTGCTGAAAGGACGAATGTTCTGAATATGTCTGTTGGATCCATTTGTCTATAGTGCAGTTCATGTCCACTCTTTTCATATTAGTTTTCTGTCTGGAGGATTTGTACATTGTTAAAAGTAGGGGAGTTAAATTCCATACTACTATTATAGTGCTATTTCTCTCTTTAGTTTTATTAGTATTTGCTTTATATATTTAGGTACTGTAATGTTGGGTGCATGTGCATTTACAAATTTTGTAACATTTTGATCAACTCAACCCTTATTGCTACATAGTGACCATCATTGGCTCCAGTTTAGGATAATTGCACTAAATTTCTATGTGTTAGTCTGCAGAACACTAGGACTTTGTGAAAATGTACTCTGTACTTAGCCATCTCTCTACAATGACTCACTGAACTAACTAGGGTAATTAAAGACAAAACTTTCCAAATAGTTACTAATTCAGATCCATAGTTTGATCATGGAAACACTTAAAAAGGGCTCTTAAAACAGAAGACAGATATAGGAACACTAACAAAAATGAAGGTTTTGAAACTTCGAGTTTCATCTCTGACCTGTGAAGAGTTTGGAAGTTACCACTCTCATCCTTCCAACAAGAAAAAGTGGGACAAACTGAAAATCAACACATTTCTTAGACCTACCAGGGAGCTGAGATCACAATAGAAACTTCCCACACTGAAACACAAAAAGAATGAGTAATAACAATAAAGCCGAACATCCAAAAACTGTGAGACTATATCAAAAGTACAACATAAACATAGTTAGAATGACAGGAAAAAAAAAAAAAAAAAAAAAAAAAAAAAAAAAAAGAGAGAGATCAGGGAGAAGAAATATTTGAAATAATAATCGTCAAGAATACTCCCAAATTAATGAAAGCCACCAAACCACAGGCCTAAGAAGCTCAGAAAACACCCAAATAAGAAACATAAAAAACAAAGGTTATTATACAAAAATCCAGTTTTCCCATTCTCCCATTACTTTTCTCAAAAAAGGGTAAAATTCTTCCGTCAAAATAGGGTAAAGTCTGTTTTCCTAGTTACAAAATTTTTCTGAGAGGATATGATGCTAGTGACTCTTCTCAAAACATGACATGAAAAGTTTTTTGCTTATTTTATAGGGCAATCATAACCACTGCACTGGTTCTGAAGGTATCATCTACAAAAGTGGGGTATTTGTCACAGAAGTCTCGCCAAAGCCATTAGAACAAGATCTGTTGCTGACTGGTCCCTTTCTCCTAAGGTTTATGCAATGGCTGCTTGACTATTATTGGTCTTTTGACTCTAAGATCCCCAGTTTTTCATAAGATCCTTCAGGGAAGTATGGGTTAAATTACCATTTTATCTTATTTATGGGCAAGAAGCTTAGCAATGAAAAGGGATTAAGATATTTGTGGCCGAGTATCATTTATCAATGCAAATTATCTCTGATTTATTTACTTTAAAACACCACATTCAATAGCTAACAATATACAAAGTATGACCTTCACTTATTTTTCAAAGTGAGGACATCATAAATCATATTCCTAAAGACCGTCTCTGTTTACTATCTGCTTATGTTGTGCTTTCACTACCTTCCAAAATGGGATAATTACAAACAGAGCTTTAAAAATATTTGAAACATTATAACATGCTTTGTGAATCTCTCTGGTTTTCTACAGTGTTTCAGTAAAAGAACATATATCCATACATGAAGAACCTGTATGAAGCATATCTGGCATATGTAAATCTTGCAGCTTTATATTGTTATGTGGCAAATAACTATGTTTATTATGAACAGTAGTTCATGACTAGTGTTTACTAAAACATGGATTCACAAGAAGGGGCATATTTTAAAGATCCTGAACATTTGGGGAATATAAGTTTTACTTAGCAATTTTGGGGAATTGTATTTCCAAACGAATGGCAATGCCCTCAAAAGAATTATTTCAGCAGGTTACATAATTAAAATTACTCAATAGCTATATTATTTAAATTTTAAAATATTTACATATTAAGAAATTCATTTATGAGGTTTTCTCTGATATCTGCATGCAGTAATTTTGGGAGAATTTTCTGTTATTTGCTTCTTGTTCCACTCTCCACCAGGGAATATAAGATTTTATCAAGTATGTTTTAACTGGCTCATGGAACCATCAAATGTCAGTGTTGACAGAGACTCTAAAAGCGATCTTATCCCAAATCCTCATTCTCTCATTTCAATGATGATAAAAGGAGGTTCAGACTGAGGAAGTGGCTTGATGAAAGTAGGTTCTGAGATTCTTATATTATTAAATTAGAATTTATTAAAAATTAAATTGATTTCTGAATTATTAGCAATAAGTCAAAAGAAAAATTTCAGAGCATTTGTTGGCTATGAAAAGCACAGTTTGAGATATCAAATAGGATAATGTTGTATGGCATTGTATTGACCATTTTAAAAAGAACAAGGAGATATATGTAATAATAATTATTAAAATATAAATTAAGACAGGGTATATATTCTAGTTTGTTGATAGAAAGTTACAGAGGAGTTAAAACTTCACCCTACTGGACTTCAAATTATCTTACAGGTCTCACATGGATTTCATAATTTCTTTGCTTCTTTTAATATACTTTTATATTGTATTGATATGTTCTCAGAATAATACAACCTTATACCTCTAAAGATCATTCAGAGTTCATTTAGCTTATCATTTAAAATAAAAACTCACATAAATAAGTTAAAATTCATATTAAAATAACAGTGATATCACTTTAGGGCATATTAATGATCTTGTTTTTCCCTTTTGTACATGTTGTGCTTTTTTTTTTTTGACTCAACAAGATATCTATCTTTTTTAGTGTGTGGAATTTTCATGTTACTACATACTAAACATATCAAGATTATTTTCAACACCTAAATAACTTTAAGATTATACTAGTTAATTCTAAAGTACTTTTGAAGTAAATCTTGAGTGACCAACTGGAGTGGCACAGGTAGTTATTAGAAGTTAAGATCAAAATTTTAGAATTTGTAACTAGGATTTGCTTTGGTTATGCAGATATATTTTAAAGTCAAATATGATAAATAAAAGTTATTTTTTTAAGTCAAGTAGTAGAAACGGACAGAAGGGAGAGAGAGAAAAACAGTGAGAACAAGCAGCAGAGGAGAACAAAATCTGGTCCTTGAGCTGGTTTATCTAAATGCAAAGTCCCTTGACTTTAACAGTGACTCTGCATTCGGAGTTGAGATGTGTTAACAGGAGAACGTTGTAGTATGTTTATCTAGAATTTCTGCCTTTTTGAATTGATTGCCTGACATGTCATTTTACATGGGTCACAATAAGTTAGATACAGGATGTAGTGAACAAAGCATTACCAGCAGAATCTTACATTTCTTTCAAGTATATATTTAAAAAACAGATACTAATGATTAAAAGAGAAACTGCTTTATATCGCTGGAGTAAGCCAGGGAAATCATGGGGAGTGCTCACCCTCAATTTTGGGTCATAGAGGTTTTGAATCCTCTTTCCATATTGTCTTCCATCCTCAACAGGAGAAACACAAGACCAGAAAGTTCGCTGGCCTGAGATTATCACTGTGTAAGGCAGGTAAGAAGGCTCAGGGAATGCCCATTCCCCTCCTCCTGACATGTAGAGGTGTCAGTTATACAGGAAGAATAACTATTAGTGATCTGTTGCGCAGCATGGTGACTATAGTTAGTAATAGTGCATTGCATAATTCAAAATTGCTAAAAGAGTAGATTTTAACCATTCTCAACACAAAAATATAAAGTGATGAATATGTTCATTATATTGATTTAATCTTTTTCAATGTATACATATCAAAACATCAAATTGTACTCCTTAGATACAATATTTATAGGTGAATTAAAATTTAAAAAATGCTAACAACATTGTGTACAAGTCACATTTTTAGAAACATCTTTTAAACATGTGTCTACAAACACCTTACTACATGCATAACATCTATTCAATAAAATAACCACAAATTATAAACTGTTTTAAGATAAAGGAGCATTTCAGAAAACAAATATCATTATTTCCTCTATTAGTACTCCCCTCCAAAATCTTCGAAGTAATTCTCTTTTATCTTTCATTCTCTCTTTCTCCTTTCTTTTTCTTCTTCTTCTTTTTTTTTAACTTCGTTGGTAAATTTAAACTTTCAAAAAATAATTAGATATTTCAATTATATTTGTTTTCTAAAATTCTGTGTACAACTGTATTAGTCTGTTTTCACACTGCTGATGAAGATGTACCTGAGACTGGGCAATTTACAAAAGAAAGAGCTTTAATGGACTTACAAGTCCACATGGCTGAGGAGGCCTCACAATCATGGCAGAAGGTGAAAGGCATATCTCACACAGTAGCAGACTAGAAAAGAGAGCTTGAGCAGGGAAACTCCCCCTTTGGAAACCATTAGATTTGGTGAGACTTATTCACTATCATGAGAACAGCATAGGAAAGACCTGCCCCTATGATTCGACTACCTCCCACTGGGTCCATGCAACAACATGTAGGAATTAAAGATGAGATTTAGGTGGGGACACAGCCAAACCATGTCATTCTGCCCCAGCCCCTCCCAAAACTCATGTCCTCATACTTCAAATCCAATCATGCCTTCCCAACAGTCCCCCAAAGACTTAGCTCATTTCAGCACTAACTCAAAAATCCACAGTACAAAGTCTCATCTGAGACAAGGCAAGCCCCTTTCATCTATGAGCCTGTAAAATCAAAAGCGATTTAGTTACTTCCTTGATACAATGGAGGTACAGACAGTGGGTAAATACAACCTTTCCAACCAGGAGAAATTGGTCAAAACAAAGGGGTTACAGGCCCAATGCAAGACCAAAATCCAGCTGGACAGTCAAATCTTAAAAGCTCCAAAGTGATCTTCTTTGACTCCATGTCTCACATCTGTGTCATGCTAATGCAAGAGGTGGATTCCCATGGTCTTGGGCAGTTCCGCCCCTCTGGCTTTGCAGACTGCAGCCTCCCTCTTGGCTGCTTTCACAGGCTGGCATTGAGTGTCTGTGGCTTTTCCAGGCACACAGTGCAGGCTGTCAGTGTATATACCATTTCAGGGTCTGGAGGACAGTGGCCTTCTTTTCACAGCTCTACCAGGTGGTGCCTTAGTAGGGACTCTGGGTGGGGTCTCTGACCCCACATTTCTCTTCTGCACTGCCCTAGCAGAAGTTCTCCATGAGAGCCTCACCCCTGCAGCAAACTTCCGTGGAGACATTCAGGCATTTCCATACATCCTCTGAAATCTTGGAGGAGGTTCCCAAATTTCAATTCTTGATTTATGTGCACCAGTAGGCTCAACACCACATGGAAGCTGCCAAGGCTTGAGACTTGCACCTTCTGAAGCCATAGGCTAATCTCTATGTTGGCCCTTTTCTGCTATGGCTGCAGTGGCTGGGACGCAGGGTAACAAGACCCTAGACTACACACAGAATGGAGATCATGGTCCTGGCCCCATTAAACCACTGTTTCCTCCTAGGTTCCAGGCCGTGAACACCTCTGACATGCCCTGGAGATGTTTTCCCATTGTCTTGGTAATTAACATTTGGCTCCTCATTATTTATGCAAATTTCTTCAGCCAGAATAAATTTCTCCTCAGAAAATGGGATTTTCTTTTCTATTGCATTGTCAGCTTGCAAATTTGTTGAACTTTTATGCTCTGTTTCCCTTATAAAACTAAATGCCTTTAACAGCACCCAAGTCACCTCTTGAATACTTTGCTACTTAGAAATTTCTTCCACCGGATATGCTAAATCATCTCTCCCAAGTTCAAAGTTTCACAAATCTCCAGGGCAGGGCAAAATGCTACCAGTTTTTTTGCTCAAACATAACAATAGTCACCTTTGCTTCAGTTTCCAACAAGTTCCTCATCTTCATCTGAGACCACCTCAGCCTGAATTTCATTGTCCATATCATTACTAGCATTTTGGTCAAGGCCATTCAACAAGTGTCTAGTGAGTTCCAAACTTTCCCACATTTTTCTGTCTTCTTCTGAGCCCTCCAAACTGTCCCAGCCTCTGCCTGTTACCCAGTTCCTAAGTCGCTTCCATATTTTTGGGCATCTTTTCAGCAACACAAGCACACTTTACGGGTACCAATTTACTCTATTAGTCTATTTTCACTCTGCTAATAGATATACCCAAGACTGGACAATTTACAAAAGAAAGAGGTTTAATGAACTTACAGTTCCCCAGGCCTCACAATCATGGTGAAAGATGAAAGGCATGTCTCATGTGGCAGCAGACAAGAGAACTTGTGCAGGGAAACTCCCCTTTTTAAAACAATCAGACCCCTTGAGACATATTCACTATCACAAGAACAGCACAAGAAAGACCTGCTCCCATGATTCAATGATCTCTCCTATAACATATGGGGAATTCAAGATGAGATTTGAGTGGGGACACAGCCAAACCATATTAACAATGCCGTCTAGAATGATTTCTGCCCAGTTTTATGTACTGCAAATGAGCTGCACAGAGAACTATTTTCAGAGGCAACATTTTTGTCATGGCTTTTCACAAGCGATATAAAGGAAAATTGTAAGAGTAATATCATTATATGATAATCATTTTCTTTTAATAAATTTGTTCTACTAGAGAGGAGGGTTTGAAGATTATCTGTGACTGACTACTACTGTGATTATTACTGTAGTCATTTCAAGAAAAGCCCTGTTAACTCCTGTTGATTCTTTGATATTGAATTGAAATAGGTATCTATTTAAGATAATACCTAACTCAAAATAAACCGTCAGTCACATGAGCCTAATAAATCGACCTTTTATGTTGGTTTGGGATGCTTCTGGATTCAAATAATAAAATACCTGATATAAACTGACTTAAATAATTAGGAAATATAAAAAGTTCAGATGTTCTTTTGGCTTCAAGTCTGTTAGAGTCAGCAGTTCAATCATCTCATTAAACACCCAGATTCCTCCATCCCTTCAGTTTACATTGTACAATATTAATTGCTTTTGTAAGATTCATCCCCATGCTTATAAAACGGCTGCCATAATTCAAACGACTGTATGTCTTCTCGCGTACACATCTCCTCTTTCACATCCTTAGAATAAAATCTCCCTGCCCCCGTATTCTAATTTAGCACAAGTCATTTGTCTGTTGTTGGAAAAAACACTCAATAATAGACTTGGGTTTTTAGTTACCAGCAAGGGTAATGGGTACTGTGACTGGCTTTACTGATTAGGAACCATTTCCTGAATCTGTAGTCAATTTCCAAAACTATATGATTGAATCAGTGAAAGAAGAGTGGGATGGATACTAGAGATTTAAGTATGATCAATTCATTCTTCTTATTCCGTAGTCTCCCCTCGCAGATTAACACAAACAAAAGAATTTGAGAAAAGCCTGTTTAGAAAAATAGCAATATGAATAAATGTGAAAGCAAAAGGATTTTAAATCTCCTTCATTTTTAATAAAGGCTATCATCTTACAGATAAACCTCTATTTCTTTAATGAGAAAAAAAGAATAATGAGGATTAAATGTGTCCTTAAATTCCAGTTTAGGATTTTTTTCTCAGCCTAAATGCTTGCCTTTGGGGTAATTTATTCAATGCCTTCAAAGTTTATTATGTTACAGGACCAACAGGTTCATATACCTGCTGTGTGGTAAAAGACCAATACACAGCGAGAGTAGGGTTTGCAGCAGAGAAAGAGTTTAATGATTGCAGGATGGCTGAGTGAGGAGATGGGAGGGGCCCTCAAATCCATCTCCTTGAGGAGTTCTGAGCTGGAGTTTTTACAGGGACCATGAAGAGCAAGGGACTAGATAATTGAGGTTGCTGATTGATCAGGGTAAGAGGGATGACATCATTAGAATGTGAAAACTGCATTATTTGGTGAGTCAGCTTCTCATGGGGTCCCTCCGACCAATTGATGTCAGTAATTTCACTGGTATGCAGGATCTGAAAATATGTCAAATGTAAAACAATGTTTTACAATGTTCAAGTTGTTATCTATAGAGAGATTAAGGGGAACTACAATCTTGTGAAAAAGTCCGTGTGATTCTGGGGTAATAGGAAGCAAACAACTATGAAGATGCAGGTCAGAGAGCAAGCTAAGCTAATGATTAATGTTGAATGTGCTCCTAGCTTGGTTATTTTTGTTTTTCTCTCTCTCCATCTTTCCCTGATTAATTTTTACAAGTGCATAGGGACGGTTTCAATTATATCTGTCTCTGATCTCCTGAAGTCCTAGCTTCCCTTCTTCCTCTCCTGAATAGTATGTGAGCATAAGAGAGATGACATTTCCTCAAGTTGTTAGTAGGGACCCTGGTTCATACAAAGCCATTTAGGAAACTTGGTTATGGCTCGTCCCTGCTAGGGTCAGGGTTAGACTCGGTCCTCGCTGCTTCAGGGTTGGAGTTGGCAGCTAGTGCACAACTTGATCTGTGTTTTCAGTGACTTAATTGCTTCCAGAAACCTGGTGCATTTCCCTTTGTTGACCAGGCACCATCCGTATCCTACATGGATTGAAGACTGTTAGCTGGTTGTAAATTTTATTTGGTCCCTGGCTTTGCTGATTTCCCCTACAGCTTCAATTATAATATCCCATAACCTCTTCCTGTTGGGACTCCCCTTTGCTGTGGTCTGAATATTGCCTCCCAAACAGAAAATTTAATTGCCATTGTCATTTTATTAAGAGGTAGGACTTTTAAGAGATCATTAAATCATGAGGTTTTTTCCCTCATAAATGGATTCATGCTGTTATTTCAGGAGTAGCTTAGTTATCATGGGAGTTCTGCCCCCTTTTCTCTGTTTCTTGTGCTCATTTGCCTTTTTGCCAGGGGATAACACAGCACAAAGGCCCTTGCTAGATGCTGAAGCCATACTCTTGAACTTCCTGGCTTCCAGAACCATGAACCAAATAAATGTATTGTCTTTATAAATAAATTTATATCTGAGGTATTCTGTTATAGCAGCAGAAAATGGGCCTAAGATATCTAATATCTCAACAGGCACTTGCCTGGCATCTTGAATCTTTAGGTAACCACCATAGAGCACTTGGGAACTTCTGCAGTCCTCTGGAGCTTCTTAGTGGAGGACCCATGGGCTTAGCATGGAATTGGACCAGGACAGATAGTTTACTTGGGTAAACTCTTTTGGTGACATTCACCTGCTGATATGGACCCAAGGGAATTATGCAAACTTAACTGATTTGATGGCCCTTGGATGGCTGTTGCATATTGTGTGAAGCCACAAGACTCACCAGAGGGGTTTATTTCTGGTAGGGCCCAGATAATACATTGTTTATGAGGTATATCAGGAATGTGCTGCTTGAGAGGGGCATCAGCACCACTAAGAAATTCAGTAGTGTTTTCCCCTGCAGACTAAAAACCTATACTAGGAGAAGTAGTAACAGAGCTTGGGAAAGGTGATGATGAAGATCTGAAAAAATAGAGGCCAAGGGATGGCACTTAAGCACCAGAAGTCAAGGGCTGTAATTGTTACAATAGCCAAATCAGCAAGATTTCTTTTTTCATCATTAAAATCTTCCCCCATGTTTTTCACAGCAACTAGCATCTCTCTAGCACAGAAATTTGAACCTTAAACAAGGATGTTGCATTCTCTTAACACAGAAACTAGCATTTCCCTAACATAGAAATTTGAGCTTTAACGGAAGATGTTGCCATAATAGAAACCTAACATGTGTGGCATTAACTTAGATATTGGGTGCCAGGTGGTGAAGAAATGTGAGAACTCCCATTTAGATAGTAAGCTATTTCTGAAAATCAGATGTTTTGTACAAAAAAGCTAACCAAGCTAGCCTATATCTTATTTTTTTAAAAGGAAAAATTTGGGCTGGGCATGGTGGCTCATGCCTGTAATCCCAGTGCTTTAAGAGGCTGAGATGGGAGGATGGCTTGAGCCCGTGAGTTTGAGACTAGCCTGAGCAACATAGCGACACCATGTCTCCCAATTAAATGAATAAATTAATTAAATAAAAGGGAAAAATTATAAACAATTATATGTCTACCCTAAGACCACAGTTTCCTGAAATGTAATTAACTTAGTACACAAATTATCTTGTTACCAATCTTATCCACGATTAACTCTTGCTTTGTATGTAGAAATGTGTTAAATTTGCATATCATTTATATACAAACTGATCTTCAATATACTTATATATAATTCTAACATTCTATCAATTGTGTTTGGAGTGCATCTTGAAATTTGTCTGAACATATTTTGTTGTCATTGTTTAAAATGTTTTACTGAGTTTGGGGAATATAAGTATATATTTTTCCACTAAAAAATGAGCTGAAAATTAGTTACTAAGCGATACACCTATTAAGTTTGTGTATTGCAAACAGGATGTATTGCAAACATTTTCCTGGGAAGTATTTTTCAGGGTATGCCCTGGATAAAAAGCTGGAGGCACTAAATATGCATTGACAAGATAATAGAACCAATGGATTTTCAGTCCCGTACAGTTTTGATAATTTTCAGTCTAGGTTCTAGATGGAGTGACCTAGAAAGAGAAGAGGTAATGGTCAGGAATTATTAAACTTGAAAAGGTTTTGGCATTAAACATCTCCAAACGTGGGAGAAACCAATATCAGATCATTACTTGTCAAATAAGACTTTTCTTGTGTTTTTTCGTTTCTCCTTCACTGGGAAGCTTGACCAAGGTGGAAAGGTGGCATAACAGACTTCCAGCTTCTTGAGCTCAAGCTGGAAAAGTAGAGAAGCTTCAATTTCAAACAAAAACTCTTTTCTGCATTTTCAGAGACGACTCTTCCTTTATTACATGACCCCTGCTTGTCACATTTTTGTGGTTCTTCGGAGCTCCCTCGCCTTCATGTCTGTGTGTCTTCCACCTGTAGTTCTTCAGATTAAAGGCATTATCATGTTACCAGACCTGAGATGGGGCATCTATTAGACATTGCTTCTCTGTAACCCACCCCTAAGACTGCCTCTTGGTTTTCAGTACCCTCCAGGAAGCCTTCATGTGCAAAATAAAATGTTTCCTCCTTTTCACTTTTCTTATATTTTTTGTTTGATCAAGATGGTATCAATTGCCACTTCATCCCTTTAGATGCTTTCCTGTGCCTCCCCACTATATATGAAGTTACTTACTTTATCCAAGCTCTTTTTAGACATATATGAAAGCATTATTCAAAACAAGATGCCTACAGTTTTACCACTGAAAACACTGTTTGCCCTCTACTGCTCCATCCTGTAGTCCCCCAACCCAAATGTGTTGAGATCTTCAGAATATACTAACTTCCTTTCTCTCCTTTTGCATTTTCCTCTATCCGAAAGAGAATTTGGGAACTTTTATCTCGATCATCTCCTAGCCCAATTCTTAGGTTTTAGGAGATATAAAGTACCTATTAGAATTTTCCTTACAGTGTGTTCTTCTTTGCTCTAGGTTTTATATTTTATGTTCCCTGACAAACTATCAGCCCATTAAAATATGATCTTATGTAGAAAGACACACATATCCTGTCTGTGTTTCTATGTTCATTTGTTACTATTGATTTTTCCATTTTTCAAATTCCCCATAAACTCTCAGTTTAGTTTGTTTTTGTTGTTGCTTAGATAGTATTTTCTTTCGAATATGTTAGATATCATTCTTATTCACTGATAAGCATACATAGTATTCTAAATTCCAGAGTAGCAGATAGGATAGATAGGATCTACTTTGTTTTATTTTCTTATTTTGAAGATTAAGTATTGTTTCTGTCAGGGAGCTTGAAGGACTTTTTTTTTTTTTTTTTTATCTTTTAGGTTCAGAAGTTTACCATAATATGACTTAAGCATACATAATTTTCACTAGTTCACGCGGAAAATAGGTGAGTCATTTTAGTCTTAACACTCATGTTTTCTTTTACTAAGAAATTATAATTATTTAATTGTTTTACTCTTTGCTACCTTCATTTTGTCACAGATTTGGGCATATACTATTATACTATTGTCATATTAGGTCTCTTTTTTTCTTTTCCTGTAAGATTTCTAGCTCTATTGGTTTTCTCTGTACTGTGATGTATTTTTGAGCTTAGACGTTTAGACCAATAAGATCAATTTTAAAAGGAAAATATTTTCCTTAAATCATTTATCAATTTCTTTAGTTTGATAAGATTAATTTGCTCCCAGATGCTCATATTTTTGCAATTAATTAATTTACTTTTTTAATTGGGCAAATAAAAATTGTGTGTATTTGTGGTATACAACATGATGTTTTGATATACATTGTAAAATGGCTAAATCAAGCTAGTGAATATATATTCATTGCCTCACATACTTTTTTGTGTGTGGAGACAATGCTTAACATTTTCATGTATGCAATGTATTGTTATCAAATGTAGTCACTGTACTCTACAATAAATCTCTTGAACTTAATCCTTCTAACTACAATTTTGTATCTTTTTACCAACATCTCCCCAGTCTTCCAACTCCTCCCCATCCCCAGACCCTGACAACCATCATTCTACTCTAAAATGTTATGAGTTCAGCTTTTCTGAATTTCACATACAAGTGAGATCTTGCAATATTTGTCTTTCAATGTCTTGTTTATTTGTTTATTTTATTTAACGTAATGTCCTCTAGGTTTAACATTTTTGCCACAAATGACAATTTTTTTTATAAGACTTAATAGTATTCCTTTGAGTTTATGTACCACAACTTATTTATCCATTCATCTATTGATGGACATTTAGGTTAGTTTCACATCCTGGTTATTGTGAATAATGCTTCGGTGAACATGAGAATGCAGGTATCTCTTTGACATGCTGATTTCATGTACTTTGTATATATACATAGAAATAGGGTTACTGAATCACATAATGGTTATATTTTTATTTTTTTGAGGAATCTCCATACTGTTTTTCAAAATGGCTGTAGTAATTTGCATTACCATTAATAGTGTGCAAGAGTTTTTTTTTTTCCTACATATGTACCAACAAGATTATCTTTTGTTTTTTTAATAAGAGCCATTTTAACAGGTGATATCTCATTGTTTTTTGATTTGCATTTCCCTGATGATTAGCGATGCTGATCATTTGTTTATATATCTGTGGATATTTGTATGTTTTCTTTTGAGAAATATCTATTCAGGTTATTTGCCTTTAATAAGGTTATTTGTTTTCTTGCTATTAGGTTGTTTGAGTTCCTAATATATTGTGGTATCAGATGTATGGTTGGAGGTATTTTCTCCCATTCCATAGGTTGTCTCTTCACTCTATTGTTTCATTTTCTGTACAGAATTTTTTTTAGCTGGATGTGATCTCATTTGTTTATTTTTGCTATGGTTGTCTATGTTTTTGGGATCCAAAAAAATTATTGCCCAGACCAATGTTATAGGGCTTTCCCCTTATTTTCTAGTATTTTAAAATTTCAGGTCTTAGATTTAAGTATTTAATCAATTTTGAGGTGATTTTTGTATATGCTGTAAGATGAGGGTCAAATTTCACTTTTCTGCTTGTGCAAATCGGTTTATCAACATTAATTATTGAGGACACTTTGCTTTCTTGGTGTATTCTTAGTACCTTTTTTGAAGATTGACTAAACATAAATACATGGATTTATTTCAGGGCTTTCTATTCTGTTCCATTTGTCAATGTTTGTCTATGTATGTCAGTACCATGATGTTTTGATTAATATAGCTCTGTATCATATTCTGAAATCAGGTAGTATGATGTCTCAATTTTCATTCTTGTTCTTTCTGCTCAGTTGCTTTGGCTATGTTGCTTCTCTTTTAAAAATAACTCATAGTTCTATTGATTATTTTAATTGTTATTCTAGTCCCTATTTTATTCATTTCCATACTGATCTTTATTATTTCCTTTCTTCTACTAACTTGCAGCTTAGTTGTTCTTTCTCTAGTTTCTTAAGATGTAACAGTAGGTTGCTAACTTGAGACTTTCTCTTTTTGACATAGGTATTTATTGCTAAAACTTTTCTCCTTAGTACCACTTTTTCTGCATCCCATAGAGTTTGGTATATTGTGCTTCCATTTTCATTTGTGTCAAGATATTTTTTAAATTTGCTTTTAATTTCTCCTTTGACCCATTGTTTGAGCAAGATCATGTTGATTAATCTCCACATTTATGAATTTTCTTAAATTTTTCCTATTTTGGACTTCTAGCTTCATGGTATTATGATCAGAAAATATATTTGAAATTATTCTAATTGTCTTGAATTTCTAAGACTTATTTTGTGGCCTACCATATTATCTAAGTGTGTAATGTTCTGTATGTGCTTGAAAAAGTATGTATTCTGCTGCTGTTAGATGGAATGCTCTATATATACAATGTCAGTAAGTTCCATCTGGTCTAAAGTGTAGTCCAAGGTCAGTGTTTCTTTACTGATATTGTGTCGAGATGACCAGTCCATTGCTAAAAGTGGAGTACTAAAATACTCTACTCTTACAGTATTCCAGTCTACCTGTCCCTTCACGTCTATTAATATTTGCTTTTTACATTTAGTTGCTCTGAATGTTGGGGGAAATACACACATACGCACACACACACTATATATATACACACACACACATATACGTATGTGTGTATACACACAAGCATATATCTATACATACACATACATATATAGTATACACATATATTATACATACGGGTATATACATAGTATATAGTATATACTATATACATACTATATGCATAGTATATACGTATATATAGTATATACTATATGCATAGTATATATGTACTATACATATATGCATATATAGTATATATATGCTTTTAAGTATATATAGTATATAGTATACGTATGCTATATAAAATATATATACTATACATACCATGTATAAATATGTACCCATTTTTATATATTCCATTTTCATATATAGTATATATAAAATGTACATATGTATTTTATATATAGTATATATAATATGTATATATAATACATATATAAAATGTGTGGTATTCATATAATATATGTATATATATTTATATGTGTATATATACACACAAAAAGTATTGTATATATGTGTATAAACACAATAGATAGTATATACATATGTGTGTATATACATACAAGTATATATATAAACATATATGTGTATACACACACAATTGTTATATCTTCTTGATGACTTGATGTCTCTATCATTATATAATTACTTTCTTTGCCTCCCTTTACAGTTTTGACTTAAATTCTATTTTATCTGATATAAGTGCAACTATCCTTGTTTCAGTTTATTTTTTCTTGAATGAAATACCTTTTTTCTAATTCCTTCACTTTCAGCCTACATGTTTGTAAAAGTAATGAGCTTTTTCTAGACAATATATACTTGGATCTTGTTGTATTATCCATTTAGCCACTGTATGTCCTTGAATGAGGAGTTAATCCATTTACATTCATTATCATTTTCAATAAGTAAGGACTTAATATTGCCATTTTGTTAATTT
>NW_016805019.1:983137-986528 GCF_001698545.2 Rhinopithecus bieti
GCTGGAAACCATCATTCTGAGCAAGCTGTCACAAGGACAGAAAACCAAACACTGCATTTTCTCACTCATAGGTGGGGATTGAACAATGAGAACACTTGGACACAGGATGGGGAACATCATACAGTGGGGCCTTTCATGGGGTGGGGGGGAGGGAGGCGGGAGAGCATTAGGAGATATACCTAATGTAGATGATGAGTTAATGGGTGCAGCACACCAACATGGCACATGTATATATATGTAACAAACCTGCACGTTGTGCACATGTACCCTAGAACTTAAAGTATAATAATAATAACAATAATAAAAATAAAAGAAAACTCAAATTGTAAATTTTTTATCTCCCCTTTTAAGAGTCTTACCAGTTTTACAATTTAAGAATGTCTGTGTTAAAATTTATGTTGGATTCCTTTGAAATGTACCCATCAAAGATTATAGTGCTCCTTTTTCTGTTTGTGGGACTATAGAAGCCTGGCTTTAATGGGCACCAAATTCAGAAACACTAATTGCTTAATAATAGAGAAAAAAATTATGCAAACTTAGGAATTACTAACCTATCCCAATGATCATGCGCTCTAACATTCTCCAGTATGTTCCCATTAGCTCACCTCAGGCCTTAAAATCTCTCCTGACTTTTCCTTCAGTAGACTTGAATTCAATCTTTCTCCTCTATTTTAGTAGTCTTGAGTGAAATCTTCCTTGCTGATTTAAATTTCTGGTGGTTTCTTTTGCTTCGTTATACAACTTTTTAATTATTACACTAGACTCCGACGCTCTTCTTCAAACATATTCCTGAACTTATCTGTATGATTGGTCAAATTGTTGCCTAGTCACACAAACCTTACAATCCTTTAAAATTACCGAATGCTTTTAAAAAATTAGATAATATAAAAAACTACCAAGTAAAAATGACAGCCCCATCTTATAACTCTTTTCCTCCAATCCCATTTGTTCAGTTATTTGTTATAAATATGCAAGATTTTGTGTTGATTTGTTGTTTTGTGAAACTGTAGAATCATGCTAATCATATTTGTCTGGTATGTAAGTGCTAATATATCTTAGATATGTTTAATTTTTGAAGTCTTGTAAAATGATACTTTTGAAATTCTTGCGTGCCACACTCCCACATTAAATGCTGGTCGAAAGCAAAACATTTATCAAATTAAAATGTTACACATATAGTCATAAAATTATCTTAAAGGAATGCTACCAAGGGTCACCCAAAAAAAAAAAAATGTAATTCCCTTGTTTTATGAACTTTCACTTTGAACAGAGTTTTCTCTCAGGACTTTTAAATTTCAGGTAACTCCAGGAGAAATAGAAAGATTTTATTAAACTACAGATGAACTAGTTGAAAACAACGGGCTCATTTGACATATTGATCATAATGACAGCTTTTCAACATGACAAATTGGTCAAAAATGAACATTTCTTTCTGGTCATTGATTTTCAATTATTTGAAGTTTTGTGCATCATAAGGATGCATTTGTAACTTTTGTGCACCTTGAAGTATTTTAAAACTTTTATCATTTGTGAAATTGATGGTGAGGGCACTAATATTTCTTTTTTATGAACTCTGGAAAAGTTTGGAAAATTTTTCATTTCTTAGTATTTTGAAACACATTTTCTTAACATGTCACTGAATGTGCATTAAGATTGCACATACTCCTTTCTGTAGCTTCAATCTTGAAAGTAGAAATTGTTTAAACTTGTAATAATATAATTGCCTGTAAGGACAAAAATCATGCTTAAAATATTGCTGAAAAAGTCTGCATGGGAGTAAAATATACATGTAACAGGAAAAGATGAATATGAGATTAAAATAAATGAAGTGGGCATTATTGACAAAAAATGAATTAATTTTAACTTTAGAAAATAGAAAATGCTACTCAAATTGTTTCTGAAACTTAGAAATTTGCCTTTAAACAGTCACCTGGAGCTAGAAATGAAATAAAAATTCATAAACACAAACAAAACAAGCATTATATTTAAGAGAGAATTAAAATAAAACCAGAAAGGTAGAAAGGTACAAAAATGTTAAAATGGATAATTTGAAACACCTCTGCACAAAATTAGTAATATGTGCAAGTAAATAATCAGTGTCTGGAAATACATTTGCCATTTTAGGTTATTCATTTATAAACCTATCAAATATTTTATATTTATTGCATAAATCACTTAGCAATTAGTGTACATGATGCCTAATTGTCCAAAAATAACCCTAACTATATTTGCTATTTCTATGGAAGTAATGAGGTCATCTCTCATATTCATGACAAGAAAAAGGTATACATTAAGATCTCCACTGGAGAAACTTTGCCTACAGTTGACATATTATTTTAAGTAATAAAATGAATTTAACTTTCGCCTATAAGTTGAATTGTATCTTTATAGACAGCATTACAGATCCAATAAAATTAATTAAAATTAAGTTTCTTGGAACTGTTGTTTTCAGACACTAATGGACAGATTTAACTCACGTTTATGATTTGGTGTTTGTCAGCAATAGCAGAAGTTCCTATTATCTATGTTGGTGCTCTTGTTTTCTTCTAGCTTCTGGAACTGGCAGCACATCACAGAACAGACTAACAATGTAACTATTTTGGGCAGCATTGTCATTAGGAGACATATTATAGTTTCCAAAGAATGCTCCTTTTAATAAAATAGCTAATTAAAAGAGATAAATTTATAAAATTCTTAGAAGAAAATATGGGAACAAAGTTTTGTGACCTTGAGTTATGCAATGGATCCTTAGATATAGCACCAAAAGCAAAGTATAGAAAATAGAATAGATAAACTGAATTTTATTCAAATTAAAGATGTCTGTACATCAAAGAACAGTATCAAGAGAGTGAAAATACAATCTACTGAATGGGGTGAAATATTGACAAATCATATATTGAATAACGGTCTTATATATAGAATATATATTGAACTTCTCCAACTCAATAATAAAAAAAAAACCTAAGTTTTTAAAATGAGAAAGGATCTAAATAGATATTTCTCCAAAGAAGATAGAGGTACAAGTGGACAATAAGCACCTGAAACATGTTCAATATTGTTATTTAGTAGAGAAATGCAAATCAAAATGACAATGAGATACCATTTTACATCCACTAGGATGGCTATCATTTAAAAAGACAAATAAGAAGAAGTGGTTGAAGAAATTGTAACTCTCATTCATTGCTAGTAGAAATATAAGATGATGCAATAGTTTGGAAAAGAGTCTATCAGTTCTTCAAAATTTGAACATAGGGTTGTCATAAAATCCAACAATTTCATTCTTATGTATGAACCCAAAAGAAATGAAAACATGAAAAGCTTGCACATGAATGTTCATAGAATCATTCTTCATCATATTCAAAAAGTCCCAAATGCTCATCTACTGGTGAGT
>NW_016805019.1:987020-1002827 GCF_001698545.2 Rhinopithecus bieti
AAAAAAAAAAAAAAAAAAAAAAAAAAAAAAAAAAAACTATTCAACTTTAGATAAAACGAAATGATTATTTTAAATTAAATTAAAGACAGAATTGAAAGTTTTCTGAAATTTCATAAACCTTAACTAGTTCCAGATACAAACCCCAATTTTAGCTCTAGTTTGAATGGGACTTTTCCATTCAGTCTGGTAGTCCTTGTAGAAAGGTATTAGTACATCACTCCTGTGAAACAGTGAATGTGCCTCTTTCAACAGTTCACCAGAATTTCAGCCCAGTATTGGTGTACTGCTGAAAGTTATTGCTTTAACTTTTCAAATTTTAGGCCTTCCAAACCTACCTTATAACATTACATGAGATGGTCAGTAGTATAGGGTATTGAATTGATATTTTAAAATAAAAACATGACAAATAAAGCCTTCAACTCCATGCTTTTAAAACTCTTGAAAATATCCCCACCTATATGATATTGTCTTTAGAAACATGTAATCAACCAAATGGAGGTTCTAATAACCTTGTTTTTGAGTGGAAAGTCTCCCACTCTTAAGGGGAGTGAACAGACTTTCTTCTACCCTTACAAAGAGAAGGTCCATTACCAGGCCCTAATAGCATCTGTTGTCTTTTTTAGATGCTCATCATATGTAATAGCATTACATTTTAAATATTAACTTAGGTAATTCTTATTTCTAGCAATATGTATTGCTTTTTAACCCTGCACCTATTAAAGCTGAGCCACTGATTTCTTATGGGAGAGGACAGAACATAACAAAGAAAATAAAGTACAGCTTTGATCTTTTAAAAAGTCTTTTACAAAACAGGTTAGTAGAGAAAATAGGAACAAATAACATAATAGCAAGAGCCATTCAGATGAGAGAGAAAAGCATATTCTGAATTCCAAAATTTGAGTATTGAGTCAACTTTAGAGTTCTTGAGTCATAGCTGTTTTTGTTTTGTTTTGTTTTCTCAAAGTTGTAAGATAAAAGACTAGAAGTCAGCCCCCAGCCCATAGTATTTTGCAACATTTCCCTGTAACTAGAAACCATATCATAAAAAAGCAAAAGAGATATGAATGAAGGCCTTAGACTGATAGTTCTTAACTGCAGAAACAGGCAGAATTGTAGGCTGAAAATCAAGCAAAACTGAACAAAATTAAGTCTATTTTCTTTTGCTGATTTTAAATCTGAAACAATGAGAACTTTAGCTTTGTAGAAATGTCTGCCTTTAGAATTTACATGCCTAGTAGCGGTAGTCACTTCTTACAATGTTATAATGTAAGATTACAAAGCAATCAAAATGATTTTTGCCACAATATACATGATGTAACTGAATAATTAAAATACAAACAGGTATTTTATTAAGTGCCAACTCTGAGCATGTTACTAGGCTAGATGGGCTGCAAGTATTATTTCTGAATTATTCATTTAACTTGTAGCTTTCCTGACCTTGTAAATGTGATTTGTTAACAACAAATATCATTGTTTGGGCTTTGGGTTTGTATATTTTTTGTCAGATTCATGTGCCATGGCGATTTTAAGAAGGCATTATTCCTGAGATACTTTGGACCAATAAAACATTCCTTTTTGTCCATCTACTGGTTCCTGACCTATCTCATTGCCATTGCTGAATCATGTTTAGCCTAACGCTGCCTCCTTGCATATTTTAATTTTGTCCTAAAGGGTTTTTTGTACACCGTGAACTATAAGAATTGGGGGTGTAAACAGATGGTAACCTACTCTTTTGTCAATCACCAAGTTTTGGCCAATCAAATATAGCCAACTGTTCAGACTGTGTTTAAATACGGCAAATGCTGAACTCTCACAAATCCAGCTGTTTCTGTACCTCACTTTCATTTTCTTTATCTCACTTTCCTTTTTCTGTCCATAAATCTTCCACCATGTGGCTGCGCTGGAGTCTCCCAGCCTACTGTGGCTGGGAAGGCTGCCAGATTTGCAAATTGTTCATTGTTCAATTAAACTCCTTTAAATTTATTTCGGCTGAAGTTTATCTTTTATCAGATGGTGTCAGAGGTGGGATCTGAAGTAGAGCTTCCAGCGACCCCCAGGAGCGCTGAGTAACTGAGTGAGGTATCCACAGGACCCATTTGTATCTGTTGATCTCTTGGAGCAGCAAGGGATCCTCATAAGTTCTCTCTTGGATTTCAGAGCTTCACAGATTTGCGTTTTGAGCTCTCTGAGTTTCTTTGAGAAAATTTCTGTTTCAAACTAGGTTTGGAAGTCATGGCAGAAACTGGACTGGGTCTGGGATCAGATTTGATATGGTAATTAACTGGCTTAGATCCAGTTAGAGGACTCTTACATTTGACTGGGTCAGAAAGAAACTGGTAGTAAATGGCAATATTGCAAGGGGTGTAAAATTTGGCTTTTGGAAATTTGCAGGGATTTTTGTGTTCTACCCCTGTGTTTCATTTTCTTGTGCACTTAGGTAGGAAAAAGTTAATCAAGGGAACCTGCAAGCAAAGCCAATATTTTAGGTAAAAATGGGATCTTAATTTCTGAAGAACTGAGTTCCTTCCAGCTTAAACGTGCCTAAGTGTTAGGCCTCAGATGTAGCAAAGTCTTACAGAAGTGGTGAAATCTTACTAAAGATAACTTACAGTGGAATGTTCCAAATGAACAAAACTGCACTGAAGTGTATTCGAAAATGAGAGTCTCATCTAGGAAAATTAGTCTCATCTAGGAATGTCTATCGATAAGCAGAAACTTCTAAAAGACTTCAGTATTTTATTTGAAGACTTTATGAAAGGCAAATAAAAGCTTGCAAAACTAATTGATAAAAAAAGTAAATTAAATCTGTTAACTTTTTAGCTTAGTTACTATCCAGATCCAAAGGAAATAGACTGCAGCACCAGTTGACTGACTTTGGGTAAGTAATGGGTACATTTTTCCTGGGTAAAGGATGGGATTGGGTTAGAGGCCCTCATCTCAGTAAAGTCTCTCTTGGTTAAAAATTGATTTGGCACTATGGGATTTTAACTGCTATTCTCTTTGGATTAATCTGTCTTGCACTTTTTGCTGATGACTGTGAGTGAGAGGATTAGGCATGTACAGAATCATCAAATATGGGCAGCTTTTTCTCCTCAAAAGGGGAAACATGAGAGGTAATTGTACTGCTAGAAAAGATCTCTTTGTAACTGACAAATGACCACTTGAACTTTGATTCAATATTGCTGCAATGGGTGGGTCTTTCTCTTGCCTCCCTGAGATCCTCACCTTTTCTGCCCTGCTGCAATCAATGCTTCTCTCTCTCTCTCTCTCTCTCTCTCTCTTTCTCACTCCATGTCTTAGCAAACTGGTTGTGGGAATGGTAAAAATCACTATTTCTTGCAAAGTTTTAGTTAATGAGGAAAAGAATTTGAGATGCTAGTCTTAAGCTGTAGTGAATCTAGTGTACCGTGTGCTATGAATTTGTCTTTCTGTGTCGTTCTGTCTTGGAGTGGAGTGCCTTAGGATAGAACATGGGCTTAGGATCCCATAAGCTTGCTGTTCAAGATGGCCCAGCAACTGCTAAGTAACTTTGCTGCAGGTCCCTGAAACAAACAAAAACTGGATGAAGTCTTCATCTTGTTTTATGTCCTTGGGAGCTTGGCCTTGTAACCATGTGGTAGTACTCTCTTTTGGTCTCTGCCATCTAGGGAACAGGAATTTTGGGGTTCATGTCATGGTTAGCTCTAAAAATTATCTTGAGTAGTTATAAGCCATTACAGGCTCAAAATTGACTTCCCTAGTCTTTTTCTGGGAAGGGCAATGGAAACTACCCAATACTGTAGCTCAGCAGCTAAAGTTTTGCCATTTTAAAATGGTGGCTTGGGTTCAATCCTGGCTTAGGGAATGAGTCGTTTCTGGTTGGTTATCTGTGTGACCTTTATTTTTATTCTTTTCTCCTCCACAAACCATCTTGAATTTTTCTTTCTCTGAGCTACCTTTGGAAATTCTAGTTCTTGTAAAAACTGTTAACCACCTCTTTGAAAATACCTCATACACTCACAGTTAAGTCATAACCTTAGTTGAGGCTTGTTGCTTTCACTTGTGAGGTTACCTTTGGTAAACTTTAAAAGCAGAAATATTGGCCCTTTGGCCTAGCTAGAGTCGGGTAATAAAAAAATCTAAAAGGACTTTTTTCAAGAGTGCTGTGGTTAAAGGTCAACTTAATTAAAAGTGGATATCCAAATTTTATTATATATTATATATATATATTCTTAAATATATATTATATATATAAAAGGACTTATTTTGGAAAAAAAAGGTCATTTTCTTCTCAGGTTGACTGAATTGTTTTTCTCCATTTTGTCTTGCTAATCTTAATGCATGTGAGAGGATGTAAGATAACTTCAAATAATCTTGGACTCCTTGGGAAAAACAGAAGAGGCATCACAGACCCAATTTTAGGAAAAAACTCTGTTTTCCTCACAAAACCCCAGCAACTGAAAGCAAATAGATTCCTTTTATAAACTAAAGCTGAATATATGTTAGGGATGGCTCATGGCAGTTATGGGGAAACACAGAGATCTTTGCACCTTTGGGTCAAGGAAGCATGCCCTTGGCCACCTAGAAAGTATGGAAATGTCCCCACTCCCACTGAGAGAAGACTGCCATGGGTGATGGGATAATCACAGAATGGGGTCATAAGCTTTGGGTTGCTTTGCAATAAAATGCATGGTAAAAGCATTGCACTGTCTTCTTCCATAGCACTTCCCTCTTTTGGGGGATCCAGGATGACATATATAAATGGGAAACTTAATTTGTGGGGTCCGTTTTTTCCTTCCAGCTATGCCTGCTTATTAGGCTTTAGAAACTGCATGTTTTCCTAGCTATCTTATTCCACAGACTCCACCCTAAAGTGAGTAATCCAATTAAGAAACTTAAAAACTGGCAAATGAAACATCCTACAGTTACTGGATCTTCTCCTGTCTTTCTGTGTAGTTATGTATGTATTGTGTGTGTGATGTTTATATAAGAGTTCTAATTAATTGGCTCAAAGAAAATAAGTGCTTTAACATTTTGTTAGAAAATAAAATTAATACCTTTTAGTTCATGTCACCCTAGTAAACTTTAGCAAACAAAGAGTTTTAAAGATTATTGGTAAAATAAAGAGATTTGGTCTAAATTAGGCAAGGTAGATATTAGGTTTACTATTTGCTTTAAGGTCATAAACTGCTTTGACTTCTGAAAACTGTTCAACTTAAGTGCTTCAGAGCTATTAGATTCTAAATAAGGCCTGGGGACATGTGAAGTTACCCATGCCCCTGACTATGCTGAAAAGAGTCAGACCTCATCTGCACTTCCGTATGGTGTCCTAGGCTCCAAGGCTAGAACATAATAAAATAACTTACCAGGTTTTCAACAAAATTAAAATTGCTAAGAGTTACCATTATAACATGTAGTAGAAACTACTGAAAAAACATTTTACATGCAAGGTGTGTGAGGAGAAGGTAAAAGGGTTTTGGTAAAATATTATAAGAAGGCAAAGGAGTGTAAATTTTTTGCATAGTTTAGAGGGCTAAAGGATTGTTTTAAAATAGATAAGATAAAGCTAAAGGTTGTGGAAAGTTTGTAAAAGAAAATAAATCTTATAAACAAAATCCTGTGTGTGAGCATATTGGTTAAATTTAAAGGGGTATTGTTCGGTTTTCTGTAAATTGAACCTTGAAAAAAAAGCTCAGCAGGGTCTTCTTAAAGCACTGATCAGCTCTTTAACAAAAATTTGTAAAAGGTTATAAAAGGCTTATCAGAATCTCACCTTATGGTCAAGCTGATTAAGATTGAATCAATTTGTCTGTAAGGTTTTATTAAAGATTGGCATTGACGTTAATAGCACTCTAAAGAAATGGGGAAATTTGACTTTCTTGAACAAAATTTTCTTGTAATATTAAAGGATAATGAAAGGTTTTTGTTTGCTTTTTGAATAAATTAGCAAAAAAGGGGAAATACGAGAGACAAATTGTTTGAAAAGCTAAGTCTTCCCTCTATCAATGAGTAAAGGGTTTTGACTTTTTAAACATTTTGAGTCATAATTTTGGATAAATGAATGACTTATGGTGACCTGGAATTCTATTTCATAATATCAAGTGTTTTAAACCTTTAACATATTTGGTAGGCTTCCTAAAATCAAATTTCAACTTCAAAATCGTCTTTTCTGACCTCTAACTTTGGGATACTACAGAGGGNAATTGGCTCAAAGAAAAATAAGTGCTTTAACATTTTGTTAGAAAAATAAAAATTAATACCTTTTAGTTCATGTCACCCTAGTAAACTTTAGCAAACAAAGAGTTTTAAAGATTATTGGTAAAATAAAGAGATTTGGTCTAAATTAGGCAAGGTAGATATTAGGTTTACTATTTGCTTTAAGGTCATAAACTGCTTTGACTTCTGAAAACTGTTCAACTTAAGTGCTTCAGAGCTATTAGATTCTAAATAAGGCCTGGGGACATGTGAAGTTACCCATGCCCCTGACTATGCTGAAAAGAGTCAGACCTCATCTGCACTTCCGTATGGTGTCCTAGGCTCCAAGGCTAGAACATAATAAAAATAACTTACCAGGTTTTTCAACAAAATTAAAAATTGCTAAGAGTTACCATTATAACATGTAGTAGAAACTACTGAAAAAACATTTTTACATGCAAGGTGTGTGAGGAGAAGGTAAAAGGGTTTTTGGTAAAATATTATAAGAAGGCAAAGGAGTGTAAATTTTTTGCATAGTTTAGAGGGCTAAAGGATTGTTTTAAAATAGATAAGATAAAGCTAAAGGTTGTGGAAAGTTTGTAAAAAGAAAATAAATCTTATAAACAAAATCCTGTGTGTGAGCATATTGGTTAAATTTAAAGGGGTATTGTTCGGTTTTTCTGTAAATTGAACCTTGAAAAAAAAGCTCAGCAGGGTCTTCTTAAAGCACTGATCAGCTCTTTAACAAAAATTTGTAAAAGGTTATAAAAGGCTTATCAGAATCTCACCTTATGGTCAAGCTGATTAAGATTGAATCAATTTGTCTGTAAGGTTTTATTAAAGATTGGCATTGACGTTAATAGCACTCTAAAGAAATGGGGAAATTTGACTTTCTTGAACAAAATTTTCTTGTAATATTAAAGGATAATGAAAGGTTTTGTTTGCTTTTGAATAAATTAGCAAAAAAGGGGAAATACGAGAGACAAATTGTTTGAAAAGCTAAGTCTTCCCTCTATCAATGAGTAAAGGGTTTTGACTTTTAAACATTTTGAGTCATAATTTTGGATAAATGAATGACTTATGGTGACCTGGAATTCTATTTCATAATATCAAGTGTTTTAAACCTTTAACATATTTGGTAGGCTTCCTAAAATCAAATTTCAACTTCAAAATCGTCTTTTCTGACCTCTAACTTTGGGATACTACAGAGGGTCCCTGGAGCATCCAAAAGAGAAGTAAGCAGGATTATTTGACATGATAAGTTACATGGAAAGCACTGTCAAAATAAAGAAATAATATTTAACCTTCTTCAGGTTATATTTTAGTGATTGATATTAATATGTGTTCCAAAATTGTACAGCATTTCTAAAATTTTAATTTCTGAGTATGTTATCAGTCATAATTATTGTTATTATGTTAAGTTATTGTAGACCACAGAAAAAATCACATTTCCTTGTTAATTGTGTTTTCAACTATAACTATTTAAAGTCATTTCCACAGTTAATTGTCTAATGCTGATGCAGATTCTGAAAACTTCACATGCACACAAAATCCTGGAAAATGGTGTTTTTTAGGAGGTTCATGAAATAATATAATGGACCCTGAAAAGCACTCTTGAGTACAGGTTTCTAGTAATTTTAGAATCATATCATTTGGACTGGGTAAAAATTCCTAGAACTTTAACAAAAGGCTGACTTTTAATAAAACTGCTAACCCAAGTAGAAAAAAAATTAATTGAATACCAAGAAAATACTTTGCCAGATGTTCATGCTAAATCAGCCGATACTGAAATTGTTTAGATATACAATTTGAAGGAACTCCATGGTCTAAGTCAAATTGCCTATGATAACCCAACAGTCATCAGTGCTATGTACTTAAATTGGAGAAACAACTGGTATTCACGAGAACATAAGGCCAATGTTAATTAAGCATGGACCAGGACAGCCACCTTCTCTTTGCTGAGTCCTTAAATATTTCGTTATTAAAGATTGTACATTCCGCGACTCATCATGGAAAAGATAAAGTGATCCATATTAAAAATATATTGGTTTGGTGATTTCTAAATTGCTAAACCAGTTTATGACCGATGTTTGGTTTGTCAAATCCATATTCCTGGGAAGAAAATCAAAGCTGCAGTTACATTTGACTACCCAATGAGCCATTTAAACATTTACAGAGAGATTTCATCAATTATAATTTTCAATGCAGGTTTTCTGGTTGTAGGAGGGATTTCCCATGCAAGCAGGCAAATGTTACAAAAGAAGATTATTATGCCACAGTCTATTTTCACCAGATAAAGAAAGCTTTTTATAGCTCCCTGAGGACAATGAACCCCTTCGCAATCTAGAACAAAAAGATTGAATCTTCTGAGAACATCCAAAGAAGACTACCCTTGCCATCCACACTACAGCAAAACTTTAGGACCTTGAACCTTGGGTTCATAATCTCACAACTGAGAAGGGTTCCTCCACACTCTTGGAACTGAACACCTATTGATGTACATCAGTTTAAGGTAAAGCTAACCAGGGAAGCTTCTCCCCAGAAGATGATGGCATCCTTGATGTTAACAGCTTTTCCCAAGGTCACAGATCAAGACTTCTTTACAATCATGAGATATTTATCTTTGAATATTTTTCTCTTGTTTATGCCTCTATGAAAAACAGAAGTGAAAACATGGTCTGTTGTATGTGCTTATGGGGTATACTTTTATTTATAAAGGATTTTGCAGCCAGCATGAATAACTTAATACCTTGATAGTGGAAAGATGAAGGCCCAAAGTAGATGAGAAACTTTAATGGTACATACGTTGCCTTAAAATCAGTCAGAAACAGAACATTGTTCCACTCCTCTTAACCCATATCATGGGTTAAACAGAACATTGGCAGGAGATCTTCACTCTTCTAGAAGGGCATCATTTGTTAGTTACTTTTCCATGGGTTGGAGTAAAAGAAGCAATGATTAGAAATGTATCTCTCATGATAGGCTTTATAGCAGATTCTACTGTAAAGGGTATGCTTACATAACAGACTTTAAATTCTTTTGTGAAAGTTATGCCAAACAATTCAATTGCTCTAGATTACTTACTGGCTAAACAAGAGTATCTGTGCAGCTGCTGGTACTTGTGACCTACAAAAAAAAATGCATCAAATGTAGATCATAGAGATTTATTTGTAGGGGATTAATGAAGACCTAGAGTCTTTAAGATAAAGAATTTCATCTTTATCGAGTTCATTCTTTGATCTATTTTATTTTAGACAGGTTGGTTTTATGGGGATTCTGGATAAGGAACATACTCCAAACTCTTGGTATTACCCTCCTGACAGTCAGAATAGTAGTCTTCCTGTGCTCTGTGTTCTCTCAAAGTTTTAACTGTTTTCATGCAGCCATGTTTAGAATGTCAAATGGTCTCTCTTCAATCGGACTGACAAGAGTGGAAAGAAATGCGTGACCATTGGAGCACCATAACCTCTGAATGATATGCTGAGACTGGAAACCCTAAATCATGGTAACTGACAGTGGTGCTAAGATCCTATGTTTTGGTCACACTCACACCTACCTGGCCACAAAGGGGGATTTTTACTACAAAATTAGGGGAGGCCATTGTTTTACTGAGCTCATGTGCTAGCCCCCAACAGACCAGGCCAAACTAAAATGGAGTTGCTCATGCTAAATGTGACATAGTCAAACTAAGACTTTAAGGAAACACATAAGTCCTAGAACAGACCAGATTTTGCTTTCCTCCTGTAAACAGGACATTCTATCATAACGAGGTACCCTCTACTCAGTCCATGTTCTTACCTTGCAAAACTCACTATTCCACTGTTTACCAGTAGGTTTTAAGACCAAAGGTGATAGTGACATCATTGATTAAAGTTTCGGTCAATCTCTCAAAGTTAAAAAGATGACCAAAAGGGGGGAATTATTACATCAAGTTTAGCCTAAAGCCACCTCCTTACATAATTTAAGTTCAGCCTAAAAGTTTTTCTGTACGTCGTGAACTATAACAAGTGGAGGTGTAAACAGACCGTAGCCTACACTTGTGCCAATCACTGAGTTTTGACCAATGAAAGGTAGCCAACTGTTCAAAATGTTCAAATAAGGCAAATGCTGAGCTGTAACCAACCCAGCTGTTTTTGTACCTCAATCCCATTTTCTATAGGTTACTTTTCTTTTTCTGTCCATAAATCTTCCTCTATGTGACTGCGCTGGAGTCTCTGAGCCTACTCTGGCTCAGATGGCTGCCTGATTTACATATCATTCATTGCTCAATTAAACACCTTTAAATTTAATTAGGCTGAAGTTTTTATCACTATCAGTGCTACACCCTAGAGATGAAAACAAGATATTATTAAAATCCAGGTTTGACAACAATTTTAACTAGAAACTCCTTTTCCAACTGGACATACTGTTTAAAGCAGTATGTTTTTTACTCTGGAAGTTAAGTAATATTTTCTTTTAAAATATTACTTAAAATTTCTTTTAAAATATTACTTTTGGATTATATTGAGAAATTTAACCTCTGATGTCTTTTTTTTTTTCCCTGAGATTGAGATATATTCATTCCTAAAATCTTAATCTAGCCCAAAGTAAACAAAATAGAGAGCTGGGAATAGATGAAGTGTGTTGTGTGTTGGATTACTTGGACTCATATATATCACGATATGATATTTCGCTAACAAATAATGAAATTGTGGAAATTCTATGTATATATTTTCAGCAGACAAAATAAATTTCCCAAATAGAATGACTTGCTTGGTTTGGAGCATTGTTGCTATTTATGCTGCAAAATTGCTTTTTCTCAAAATTCTAATTGTGAAATTTCCTAAGTGATATAGTACAATATTACTTTTTATAGTAGTTAATAATAAGGTCCTTCAATGGTACAACTCTGAAGCAAATAAATCTAGTCTTTGAAAAGTTTCTACATACTATGTTGCAAAAATTTAAAGATCAGCTGCTAGCATAAATAAATTCTGTAAATCATTCAGAAAGCTTCTGCTAGTAAGAGTCACAGAATACAGGAAATATGTATTTCAGGATATACAAAGATTAGACCAGCCTTTCAGTCTAAGGAAGGTGACACTAAATCTCTGCTCATAGTTTAACGTTTAAAAATTACTAATCCTGATATATGAGATGTCATCCGAGTGAATATAAAGTTCCAGACTAAACAGAACAAAGCCCAATAAATAACTTAGCACTTCACATGATGGGACACCAGATGCTAGTAAAATTATCTGATCTTTACAGAGTTGTGTGGGTGGAGACAAACAAAATACCTCGAGGGAAGTGACTGTGTTGTTTTAAGGAAAGAGAGAAAAGAATGTGACTTAGATAGAAAAAGACACATGTACATATTGCACTCTGCATGAAAGAGAAGCTTGGATGTGCTGTGGGACCTTGTATTTTAACAAGACAAGTTGGGTGAACTTGTCTGTGAGGATGTCTGCGCACATCAAAGAGGAAGACTAGAAGCATCAGTGGCTAGAATTTTAATAAAATAATAAAAATCACCAGATCAGTAGCTGAGTTTGTCTGCTGGCTACAGAGCAGGTGGCTTCTGTTTCATAGGAACTGATTTGGGAAATCAAAGATTTTCAAATAATACTGTTGTACTTAAATGTGTGCCCTTATAAGTTTTCTTTATAAACACCCATGCAAATTACAAATAAAAGCTACTCAATGAATATTCTAAGGTATCCAGAATTTTTTAAAATGTATTCTACAATTAATAGAAAGTAAATGGCACAGATGAATAGCCCAGCAATCTTGGGACTTGTTTAAAATAATGCGTAAATTTGAAACCAATAAAATGCTTGAGTTAGAAGCAGATTGTATTTATATAAATAAAGAAGATGCTGGAAATCCAGTTAAGTTGCTTCTAAAAAATAAATATTTTCTTTTTTTTCTTTTTCCAAATTGTAAGTATAATAAAATTCTGGTTAATGTGATGAACTGACCTGATGTAGAAGGCAATCCTGCCCATCACAAATACACACACACACACACACACACACACACACACACACACACCAGGTACATATATCACAAGTATAATGTAAGCCTTTTAAATTCTATAGTTGGCTTTTCAAAAAAAAAGGAATGAACAATTTTTGGAAACTGGAAAGAAATTAGAAGAATATTTGGTAAATGTGAGCCAAAGCAGAAAACATACAAGGCTATAAGAACTAATTAAAAGTCTTAGAGATAGAGGTTTTAATGGTCAAACAGAAAGAAGGAATAGTGGCTTGTATAATATGGGGAACAGGTACAATCTCTGGATAAGTCAAGGCTCTACTGATTATGTCATCTAGGAATAGCAACCAGAGCAACTGCCTAATGGTGTTGGGAAGCTGCAGAAAGGTAGCAGTCTAAGCAGGGGTATGCAAGGATGAAGCGCCATCAAGAAGGTAACTGAACCTCAAGCTTGACTCACTTTGCTGAAGGGCCTAACTAATACAATGCTAGCCCTGTGATCATGAAACAGTGAGCCAATAAATTGACATAAGGCTGGTTATGAACAGTTGAAACTTGGAGGGCTCTCACAAAAGTAGCTTGAAATACAGCCTGGATTTGGGGAATGTTTACAGAAAATAATTCTCACTGAAAATGAATTCACAATCAGAAGTTATAAAATATGTAAGATTAAAAGTACAGAATTGACATGCCACAAACATGAAACAAGAGAAAAATATGAAATAATTTCTTTGAAAGATTCAACGAGATTAAAAATCATTCTGGCGATCTGGTATGCTCAGTGTCTGGATAAACTATTCCTGGACAGAACATCTAACAATCTGGATAATGTATTTAACATGTCCTTTTAAATGCATAGTTGAACTGGTAGGAAGTAAGACAGAAACTTCAGAGACCAAGAAATTATAATAAATGTAACCTGAAAGGTTAAGAAAGGACTAAAACTGGCATTCACCCTGAGGCATCTGCTCATCCGTGGTGATGTGGAATTTTTGTTTTCATATTAAATAACTAAATCACGTTATTCAAATTCAAGAACACTGACTTTTTGATATCACAATAAATATTAATTACATGAAAAAAGAAAAGACAAACCTCTTAAGAATTTTACTTTGGTGAAGAAGCAACAGAGTTTGATCCTATTGAGGACGATTTTACAGATCTGAGGTTCAGTTCTGCCACTTAAAAAAAATCAAAACATAATATACATTAAGAGTTCAAATTCTGAGTGTATGGTTTAATGAATGCTTACATCTTTATACATAATACTCATGTTAATAGTATTTCAGAGCAGACCAAAATACCTCTTACATATATTTCTCCTATTCAATAATGAACCAGGAAAACTGCTATCATGACTTATATCATCCTATATTTATTTTGCATGTTGTTTGTCTTCGTAAAAATAAAGTCTTTTGTATCTGACTTCAATTAACATAACGTCTATGATATACACCCATGTTGGGGGTGGCAATACTTTATTCTTTTGCTCTACAATATTCCATTATATAATTATACCATAATTTGTTTATACTATCTGCTCTTCAAGTTTATTTTGGTTGCTTCCACTTTTTGACAATAAAACCAGGGCTGCTATTAAAATTCTTGTACATGTAGCTCAGTGAATGTGTGTACACAATTCTGTTGGTTACATACCTAAGAATTAAATGGACATGTCATAAGGTACACATATATCAAGCTTTAGCAGATATTGATAAATAGTGTTTCAAAATGGTTGCTTCTCATCTGCAGGGTATGGTGTTCCAGTTGCTCCACATCTTGGCCAATATTTGATTATGTTAGGCTCTTTAATTGTACCACCCTAGTGGGCTTGAAGTGCATTGTGCAGTTCATATTGTGGTTTTAACTTGCTTTTTCCTAATGAAGGATGTAGTATGATATAACACATTTTAAATTCTTATTGACTTTGTATATTCTCTTTTAAAAATTCTTTGGACTGGTTTTACTTTTTTCCTCTTAGTGTTTGCAATTTACCGACTGTTTTGTAGAAGGAATTTACATATTTTGGATATACATTTTTTTGTTTACATGTATAAAAGTTTCTGCTACTCATGGATAGCATTTTTACATTCTTCATGGAATCTTTTGATAAACAAGTATTTTATTCTTGAAGTTAATACTTATTAATATTTTCTTTATAGTTAGGGCTTTCTTTGTCCTATTTAAGAAAAAGTTTATGGAGTAACAAGATAAGCTGAATAAGCTACAAAAACTATGATGCTTGGTTTTCAAACCCGTAAGATAACTTCAGATGAATAGAAATCAAGATGAATTATATTTCAATGAGGCAGGAGCCTGTCTTTGGAGAGAATAACACACAGTAGCTTTTATCTTTGCACATATAGTAAAAAGAGAGTGAATCTGTCATAGAATAGCATAAGAAAAACCCAGAATAAAACTTTTAAAGAATTGTAATGGCTGTGTATGCTCTGGCATAACTAATAGTTTGCCAGACTGAGGAGTCTCAGTATCCTCAATATCTGTTTCTCCTCCAGTTGTTTCACACAAAACCTTCACTGAGTGGATAATAGTAGTGCCTTTTATAGTGTGGGAAAAACAGTGTGACTGACAGCGTACTCCTCAGAAGCACGGGGAATTCACCAGTTACTCAGCCGACTAGGAACAGAGCGTAGGAAATGAAAAAGTATTCTCTCAGGTACACAAGGTTAGTTAGTACACGGAAGTAGTGACCTGAAGATTGGAGGCAGGGAAAGAGAGTTGGGGAAAATCCTTAAGACGACAGAGGCTTCACCGAGCATGTTGTCACCACACTGTGGCTGAAGGACAGGAGCAGGTAAAAGGGTTGCGAAAGATTCCCTGGAGGTACAGAAGACTTTCACCAAATGCAGACAAATGCATGGAGACTGGTAGGAGGGTAGGGCAATGGAGAGAAATTTCCACATTTCACAAACATCTTTATTTAGTTCAAAGTAGTGGCCCTCTGTGGGCTAGGATTAATGCAGCAGGGTGGAGAAAGATCCCTCGAAAGTGAAAAGCCACGGGCAGGGCTGAAAAGAAAAGAGAACTTCATAGTCATTTGGAAGGCTGGGTATCACACTATAAGGCAGAAGTAGACCTCCCACAGTTCAGAAGAGTTATCTACTCAACTGTGAAGCAAAGAGATATCTAGAGTGTGGCCAATGCTCAGATCCGAAGCTATCCTGAAATAAATATTCTTATCTCAAAGTCAAACAAAATTTTGAGCAAGTGGTGAAATGAGAATCCTGTCAGACACATATGTAACTAAATCTGCGACAAAGCCTAAAACCAATTTAACCATAAATTATATTGATTCTTTCCACCACCCTTGTAGCAGCTTGACAGGTGAAGAAATATTTTCTTTTCAGATGCAAATGTTATTTATTTTAATACTTATGTTTCTTGAACATGTAATGTCAATATGTGGTAAAAAATATGAGATGTACATCCTGGCTAACATGGTGAAACCCTGTCTCTACTTTAAAAAAAATACAAAAAACTAGCCGGGCGAGGTGGCAGGCGCTTGTAGTCCCAGCTACTCTGGAGGCTCAGGCAGGAGAATGGCGTAAACCCAGGAGGTGGAGCTTGCAGTGACCTGAGATCTGGCCACTGCACTCCAGCCTGGGCGACAGAGCAAGACTCCATCTCAAAAAAAAA
>NW_016805019.1:1003486-1018442 GCF_001698545.2 Rhinopithecus bieti
CACACACACACACACTCACACACACACACACTCACACACACACACACCCTTAAACTCACAATCATAACCAAACATCTGCAAACTAATGATAAAGAACAAAATATTAAAAGTGGCCAGAGGAAAATTACAATTACATTCAGGTAACAACAGCAACAACAAAATATGGCTCACAATGAAGGCTGGAAGATAGTGAGGTGGCATCTTTAAAGTCACCTTAAAGTCACTCAAAAAAATAAAAAATAAACTCAGAATTATTTACTAGTATCCTGTTAAAATGAAGGTAAAATAAAAACATTTTCAAGAGCAAAGGCTGAAAAATTTGAGCACCAGCATAGAACTTTAAAATAAATTATAAAAAAGATTCTTCAAGCCTAAGTAAAAATATTTATTTCCTTTAAGACTATTGACTATTTAAAGCAAATATAATAAATGTGTAGTATAGAATTAAATTTATGACAAGAGCAAAAATGTTGATGATGAAAGAAATAAATTACTTCTTTAAGAATATTATTATATTATAATATTTAAAATTATTCTGTGATAAATTAAGAATGTATTATTGTAATGATACTCTTGTGCAGTTTTGATGTTACGCTTGTGAGTTTCTCAAGAAAACATTGGGACATAAGATCTCTTTTTCTTTAATCTGGAAGAGTTTCTATGACTGCAATTTTTGTTTCTTCCTTAAGTATTTGGAAAAATGTATTGGCCAGTTTATCTCTGCCAGGAGATTTCTTTGTGACAAACATTTTAGTTAACAGATTTCTTTAATAGATGTCAAACTTTAACAATTCATTTCTTCTTTTGTCAGCTCCAGTAAGCTATGGCTTTTATTTTGTTTTGAGAAATTATCAAATTTCTAAAGTTATTCATCATATTTTGTATTTTCTTTTGAGGTTTTCAAATCTACAATATTGCCCTATTTTCTATTGTCTTTTGATTTTGTATGTGTGTGTTGATGTGTCTTTTGTTTTTTTCTATTTACTTTTTTATATTTTGGATTTTATATTTCTCTGTTTTATCTTTGTTTCTTCCCCTTACTATATTTCTTAGATTTTATTTGCTGTTCTTTTCCTCACTTCTTGAAATGGAAGATTTAATATATAATGAAAGTTACATAACTTGTGCTATCTTCTCTTGTAAGAACACATCTATTTTGGAATTTCTTATTGGAATCATTTGCTCTTTTAATATAATGTAATTGGGATATGTTGTCATATGGTTAATTTAAAAAGGTAGTGTTAAAGATTATGCAAGTATATTTAAAACATTATTTTTTATCTTAAAATGTATAAATATAAGTGGTATTATTAGCTGTATTGTGTTGAGTGGTGTCCCCTCATAATTCAGGTAGACCTGAAACCTGTGACTGTGACCTTATTTGGAAATAGGATCTTCAACGTGTCATCTTATTAAGATAGGGTCATAAGGGATTATCTAATGATTAATGCCCTTATAAGAAGATAGAAATTCAGACACACACACAAAGAGAAGGCCATGAAAAGGTGGAGGCAGAGAATGAAGCGATTTATTTACCAGCCAAGGAACATGAAGGACTGCTCATAACCACCAGAAGCTACAAGAGAGATATGAAGCAGATGTTTCCTCAGAGTCTCCAAAAGTGAAGCAATCTCGCCAATTCGTTACCTAGATTTCAGACTTTGAACCTCTGGAACTGTGAACGCATACTTTCATTGTTTTAAGCTACCCAGTTTGGGGCAGCACTCAGAAACTAACACACTAGGTAATCTCTTAATATGGAAGGAATGAAACTTTTCTTCAGTTTGAGTTCACTGACTAGAATTTCAAAGTGTCGTGTGTGTGTGTGTGTGTGTGTGTGTGTGTGTGTGTTTCTGTCTTAAATTGCAGTTTCCAGTTTCGATTTTTTTTTTTTTTCTTTGAGATGGAGTCTCGCTCTGTCGCCCAGGCTGAAGTGCAGTGATGTGATCTTGGCTCACTGCAAGCTCAGCCTCTCGAGTTCATAAAGCAATCTGGGTGTAGGATTTATGAGATGTTTACAATTAATCCACCCAATCCTTTATTGTTGTCTTGTCCACAACTATTTTTAAAGCAATTTTAAATGACATACTTACATTTATCTAATGTTAAGTATTTCAGCATGATTTTTATAAAAACAGCCATCTTTGTTTTACATTAGTATTTTTTGATCTTCCCAATAGTTACTCAGGCAAATTAGGGCTTAAAGTAAGTGCCACAGAGTGTTGGTAAACATGCTATGGAGAGAGCTGGGTGGTTGCCAGCATTCCCCTGCTGTGAGTATCCCTCAGTGTGACTCACAGCAGAATGGGGAGGAATTATGAACCCAGAAATCTGTTGTTGGGGAAAGATAAGTCTATTTTGGTTTACTTGTACTTTATTATTTTACTTTATTGTTCTTTCTTTTTTTCAACAATCAATCTTTTGCTAGACTGCCTGTGGGACAGTTAGGGTAGAAAGAAAGAAGGGAGGTAAGTGGAAGTAGGACAGACAGGGAAAAATATGCTGACAGGTGATCTCCTATGCCATTGATTAATGTCAAACTTTAAATCCCAGGCTATTTCTCTCAAACCATTTATCTTCTGATCTACTTCCCTGAGTTGCTGGGTGATATCAAGCAAGAAACACAAGCAACATTTTATCGGTATAACAGAAACAAAAATAGCAAGGATGGTGAATTGCTTCCATGATGAGACCACAAACTCCAAATATGTACCAGGTAAGTTGGGAATATTCTGCATTATACCTTCTTTCCTCTAATATAGATTTGATAAGGTAAAAGTTTCTTAAAATTAGTGAATATGTCTTTTGTTAACCAAGTTAATAAATAGTAGCTAAAATATATTTCGTGATTAATATGTGCTGGCAAATTAGTTTGTTGTTCTTGTTTAACTGCCAAAATAATGTTTGATGTAGATAATAGGTATCCCAATTGATATGGTATGGCTGTGTCCCCACCCAAATCTCATCTTGAATTGTAGTTCACATAATCCCTATATGTTGTAGGAGGGACCTAGTGGGAGGTATTTGAACCATGGGGGTGTTTTCCTCCATGCTGTTCTCCTGATAGTGAATGAGTTCTCATGAGATCTGATGGTTTTATAAGGGGCTTACCCCTTTGCTGGGCTCTCATTCATTCCACTTCCTGCTGCCCTATGAAGAAGGACATGTTTGCTTCCCCTTTTGCCATGATGGTAAGTTTGTGAGGCCTCATCACTTGTGCTGAACTGTGAGTCAATTACACCTTTTTCCTTTATAAATTACCCAGTCTCAGGTATGTCCTTATAGTATCATGAGAACAGACTAACACACCAGTTTTACAGATAGTTGAAATGTGTTAGTCATTTACCTGTTCTCACTCAGTTTAAGAGATTGAGCTATAATATAAATCAAGAAGATGTGCATATGACCATTACTCTATATGTCTTCTCATGCAGATTCAAATGGTGCTGAGCACAAGGCAATGCTCATTGGATATTAATTAACATATGTAGTAGATTAAATAGTAGCCCTCCAAAAGATATGCTTCTGTCTTAATCCTCAGAACCTGTGAATGTTAACCTATATCAAAAACAAACAAACAAAATGTAATTAAATAAAGGATTTTGAAATGAAGAGATGATCTTAGATTATCAGTGTGGGTCCTAAATCCAATGCAAGTGTTCTCATAAGAGACACATAGAGGAGAAGACATATAGAAGAGGAGGAGGCAGTGTGACCACCGAGGCAGGGCCTGGACTAATGTGGCAAAAGTCAAGGAATCCCCACAATGACAGGAGCTGGAAGAGGCAAAGAATGGATTCTCTCCTACAACCTCCAAAGAAAGTGTGATCCTGAAGACGTTTGGCCTCCAGAACTATAAGAAAACAAATTTCTGTTTTCCTAAGCCACCCAGCTAGACTTAATTTGTTACAACAGAAGAGTTGCATAATATAGGAGATTAAGAAGTTTTTAAAAATGAATGGAAGAAGTAGATTGAGAGGTAGGAGAGGAATCCAGCCATTATAATTATAATTTTGCATAAAAATTTCAGGCCTCTGGTTTCTAATTAATAAATTTATCTTCATACCTTTGAGATATTCACTGATAATGAATTTCCAGTTATTAAAAAAAAACTCTTTTGTTTTAATCAATACTTTCCTGAAAGAAATATATAAAATATTCCAAATAAAATGAATTAATAATAATCACCTGGGTGAAATCTTATGTAAGGATGCTATTCCTTGAGAAACTTTGCTCATTAACACTAAGCTAAAAGATTTAGAGTCTCTATTGTTCCTCTGAAGTACTTTGTTTGGAATTTTATCTTGACATTTTGGAGTAAAAGAGTAGTGTCTAATGGGAGAAATCAGTAAATAATCCCCTTCACCAGAGAGGCAAACCCAAAACAAATCTGGTTTTTAACAGCAAAATTGATTGATTTCTGCATCCATTGGTAACAGCAAATAGAAAGATTAGAATTACACTAATTTTTTCTGGAAAACCATAAGCAACATTGCTAAAATTTTAGCTTTTGCACGAACACTTTCACAATGAGCAGAGGGAAAGAGAACATCGGCATGGCCTCGGAAGGCATGGCCTTTCAAAATTAAATCAACACTCTATAGGGAGCTCCGCTAAAAGCCCCCAACACGTTCTACATACTTATTAATATCGTATTATATTACTATTAGGTAGTTATTGTTGAGAGGAGCTCGCTCTGTCCAGGCTGGAGTGCAGTGGCATGAACTCGGCTCACTGCAAGCTCTGCCTCCGGGTTCACACCATTCTCCTGCTTCAGCCTCCCGAGTAGCTGGGACTACAGGCAACTGCCAGCACGCCCGGCTAATTTTTTTTTTTTTTTTTTTTTTGTATTTTTTAGTAGAGACGGGGTTTCACCGTGTTAGCCAGGATGGTCTCGATCTCCTGACCTTGTAATCTGCCCGCCTCGGCTTCCCAAAGTGCTGGGATTACAGGCATGAGCCACCGTGCCTGGCTCTAATTATTTTTTTAAATAAAATCTGTTACTTATGCTGGCTTAAAGTAGCTTAAATGATCCAATCCTTGAATAACCCATTTTTATTTGTTCATTTGTTTTTGTGATAAATTTTACATACTGTGAAGTACAGTGTATAAATTTGATTAATGCTGACAAACAAATCAACAATAGAAAAAATATATCAAAGATTCTTATAATTCCAGAAAATCCCTTCTAATCCCAGTGCCCACTGGACATTGCTGTTCTTGTTCTCTTCATCATAAGTTAGAGTTTCCTCTTGTTGATATTCGTGTAATGGAATCCCAAGTGGTCTTTTGGGTTTGGCTTCTTCTGTTAAATATGATATTTTTGAGATCCATCTATATTGTTATACGTGATATTTGTTTATTTTTAAGAATAATATTCAATTGCAAGAATGTACCACAAAGCACTTATTCATTGCCATGTTGAGGATGATTGGTTGTTTCAGTGTTTACACAATTTAATTACCCAAATTTTTAGTATTTATCTCCTAATTACATTGACTTTGTGAACATGTCTTTCAATGTACACACATCTTCATTTCTCTAGACTAAAAACCTAGAAATGAAATTGCCGGCTCGTGGGGTAGCTGCATATTTAACATTTTAAAGAAACTACATGCTCTATTCCTGAATGGCAAAACCACTTAATATTCCTAGCAAAGTATTAAGATTCCAGTATCTCTGTACCCTAACCAGTTCTTTGTATTTTAGTCCTTTTAGTTTTGTCATTCCAGTGTTTCTGACTTGTAGTTTTAATTTGGATATCTCCCAATGCTAATATTGAGGAGTTCTTAAATACCTATTGACCACTCATACATCTTCTTTTCTAAACTGTTGTTCTTCTCTTCTTCAGTCCATTTTAATTGAACAATTTTTAAACTATTGATTTGATATATTACATATTTTGAGTACCTCTCCTTAGAAAGATATATGTAAAAAAATATTTTTTCGTTTCTGAGCCTGCCTTTTCGTTCTCAAGTATTGTCTTTTGATGAGCTGAAGTGTTTAATTTGATGAAATACAGATAATCAGTTACTTTTAACAGTATATTTTGTGTTTTCACTCGGGTATGCTTGACTATTACAAGACCTTACAAATATTCTTCTATGTTTTTTCTAGGATATTTATAGTTTTAGCTTTACTTTTTATGTCTACCACTCATTGTAAAATAACTATGGTGTGCGGTGGGAGGTAGGGGTTGAAGCTTACTTTTACTTTTTTTCCCATAAATTTTTTCTGTTGTTTCACATCATCTATTTAAAATACACTTTATTTTCCTCTGTTGAATTTATTTGGCACTTTATTTGAAAAGCAATGAATTGTGTAAATGTGGGTGTTACTTCTGGACTTTTATTCAGTCATTAATATTTTTGTTGAATTTTATTCTAATACCAGAGTGTCCTGATTAGTATAACTTTTTAATAAGTAGTGAAATCTGATAATGCCGATCCTATAATCTTGCTCTCTTTTTTTAAAGATCAGTCTGCCTGTTCTAGGTCTTGGCCCTTTCCCTATGTTAGAATCAGATAGCGAAATTGTACCAACAAAAAAGCCTGCTGAGAATTTGATTAAACCTGCATTAGCTTTATAGGTCAATTTAGTTAGAATTTGTGATATATTTTTGTAGTTATAACTGTAAAAGTCTTGCATGTCTTTTGTTAAATTTACCTTCTTCAGCTAATATGGGCACTTTGTGTAGGCAGAATAGTGCTATAAAGAAGTTAGGGACAAAATGGAAGGAATCGTCAATAAGTAAATTATTTAATTAACATTTATCACTCTTAATTATGTAAAGGTCATGTGAATCCCAGTAAAGAAACAAAGTTATAAACTTGCATTGTCTTCAGAAGTTATAACTAACTTAACATATTTAGTTCTATGAAAACAACTTTCCTATTAGATAAACTTTGTGTAATAAAACAATGTTTTTATGTTAACTCTCTGAAATAGCTGAGAGAATATTTTCTTTGAAAACCACCTTTTATGAATCATAAAGGTACCCTAATTGAACAACTATACCCTAAACTACCATGGTTTGGATCATGCAAGGGTTTTCTCTTTGAATCCCAGCCTGTCTGTTGTCATCTGAATTTAAATCCTCCTACTTGCAGTTATACATGGAAAAGTGGAAATTTTTAAATCTCATAATTGAGAGACTAGATGCAGAATTTCAGAACACTAAGCATCAATCAAGCTTCATTGTAGATGCCCCTATGTAAGCTGCCTTCATTAATTAGAACAATAAACAGTTCACCCATATGTCTTAGTCCATTCTGTACTGCTACAACAGAATAGCACAGACTGGAAAATTCATAAACAAGAACTTATTTGGCTCAACAACTGTGGAGGCTAGGAAGTCCAAGATTGAGGGATGGCACCTGATGAGGTCCTTCTCGCTGTATCAAAACATGGTGAAAGACATCACATGACAGGAAAACAAGAGAAGGCTGGACTCACTTTCATAACAAACCCAGTCTCAAGATAACAAAACCACTCCTGTAATAATGACATCAATCCATTCATTAGGGCAGAGTCATTACAACCTAATCACCTCTTAAAGGTTCCACCTCTCAACACTGTTGTATTTGGGAATAAGTTACCGATACATGATCTTTGAGAGACACATTAAAACCATAGCACCATACAAATTTTACTGCTGAATTTATTCACGATTTTCTCTAACTAAAGATGTTCCTCAGCATTTGAAAATTCAAAGTGCACTATAAACATGAATTTTCAATTGCTGCAGAATAGCAGTATTATCACCCACTTTAATCTTCATCTGAACATTTATAGATGATGATACAGTTACAGAAAATGATACTAGATTCATTCAAGTGACGATCTTTTTAAAGTCTTACTTTCAAAAGCTTTGGAAAGCTTTTAGAAGCTTTGGAAATTCAGTCAATGATAGAAATTGCCTTCATATCCTTTATGTTTCTTCTGAATTAACAGTAGGAGTTCCCTGTCAGACTCATCTCATGCAAACGGTGTCATATATCATCTCAACCATTTATTTGAAAAGCATGTATTGCTTACATACTTTGTGTCAGGCCACAAATGCCACTTGCCATCTAGTTCCTTAGAAATTAGTAGGAACAGCCGGGTGCGGTGGCTCAAGTCTGTAATCCCAGCACTTTGGGAGGCCGAGACGGGCGGATCACAAGGTCAGGAGATCGAGACCATCCTGGCTAACACGGTGAAACCTCGTCTCTACCAGAAAAAAATACAAAAAACTAGCCAGGCGAGGTGGCGGGAGCCTGTAGTCCCAGCTACTCGGGAGGCTGAGGCAGGAGAATGGCGTAAACCCGGGAGGCGGAGCTTGCAGTGAGCTGAGATCCGGCCACTGCACTCCAGCCTGGGCGACAGAACGAGACTCCGTCAAAAAAAAACAAAAAAAAAAAAAAGAAAAGAAATTAGTAAGAACATACATAAAATAACATAGTAAACCACAAATTAAACAAAATAATGGTAGTGACATGAGGAAAATAAAGTTCTAAGATTGAGTTTCTGATAGAATGGGAATTCTTTAGATACTTATTGCAAGTATGTCTGATATAAGATCTGAGTGACAGGAAGGAGCTGACATATTTAGGTCAGAGTAACCGGAATTTAGGCAGAAGGGATAGCTGTTACAAAGGTTCTGAACTTGAAACACACATCATGTATTTTTTTCAGGTACAGAAAGAAGGTCAATGAGGATGAAGTGTAGTACCAGTGGGGAATAGTTTTACCATATGGCATGGCAGAGATAGGCCAGGAACACAATCATTATAAATTTGTTATCTCCGTTAAGGCATTTAGATTGTATTCTACGTTTTTTAGAAAACATTGGAAGGCTTTAAATAAAACTCCGTTTAAATAAAGAGCTAGGTGTTTGTTGACAAATATTAGTGAGTTTGAGAAATCCTGAAATTTAAACATAATAATTATTTAAGTCAGAACAGTCAAGATTAATGTACAGTAAACACAACTATCCTCTAATCTCTCAGGCCAAATGAATTCATTGTCTTTGCTCTGGACCTAGGCACGCGGATTCACCTCCATCAGGGCAACGTTTACCCTTAGGCAAAATAAAAAGAGATAATAGTGAATTATGTGCTGGACCCTGGAGTTTCTGCTCAGAAGTGATACATGTCATTTCCACTCACTTTTTTTTTTTGTCATGAAAGCAAATTCCATAAACAAGCTGGAGGTTCACGCAGCACAGAAGTAATAATCCTTCATCAAGTTAGGACAAAAAGTACTTTTAAACAATATAGTATACCAGATAATGCATCACGTCACTGATGTGCTTCAATAACCACTCATATTGCAATTCTTAAGCTAATATTGTTTACGTTATCATATATTGAAAACAACATATTTTAGTCACTTTACTGAGTTAGATTTCTACAGCTAATACACACAAACACACACACAAACGGAAACATTACAAACAATGTCATAATTCTAACAAACCTGCCACTCAAAAACTAATATTAAAGAATTGTAAGAAATGACAAGGACTTACCTATTTTATACTTTCCACAGGAATCTTGATTTAGATAATTAAAGATGAGATTTCAGAAAATGGGAAATAAAAATAAAAATAATGTTAACATAGAATGAAAATAAAATGAGAAAGAAAATATGGCAGAGAAATATAGATGTCTTCAACATCTGTTATTTGTTTTCCAGTGTGATATAGCTGTTGATTTGGGGCTAGACACCTGGCTACCCAGAATGGTAAATCTATTTCTCAGAACTTTTTGCAAGGAAGTGTGGACATACGACAGAATTTTGGGTAATGAAATGTAAGTGTCAGTGTCTCATGGTGGCTTCTAAAAGCCTTTCTTTAAAAAAACAAGCAAACAAAGAAACCCACAAAACGATTCCATTTACAGTTTTGTTTTGTTTTTAATTTGTTGATTCTACTACCTTCTACCTCCTATAGAGGTGCCTTCCTGAACTATGAGGGTAAGAGGCACAAATCAGGAATGGTGGGGCACTGAGCTGGGGATACACGAATCAGGAATGGTGGGGCAGTGAGCTGGCGATAGCCTGGTCCTTGTACTTATAAATTTTGGAGGATTTTTCTCTGAATTCATGCTTGTTTGAGAGCGAAATAAGCAACTATCTTTTATTTCAGAACTTGATGTCAGCAATACATATTATTGCTTTATGCGGAAAAAATTGGTGTCAAAAACTTTGGTCTGAATCCTCAACTGTTTTCCTTACTGATGGATGAAAGGTACAGATTATGAGGTTAGACGTTCTTTGGGTTTTAACAGCTGAGATGAACACTCAATTTAAGACAATTTTATCTTGACACAGAATTCAAATGAAATACTTTGTCATTTAAAATAGTCATAGTAATCATTGGCTTTTAAGTATACCTTTTATACACTTGAAACGTAAATGACAAAGATTAGAAAAATACCAAATTTACTTCATGATTGACAATTCTATGGTTCAAACTTCATGATTGACAGTTCCATGGTTCAGAGTCATGAATCACCAGTTCTACTTTTATTAATCTTATTCAATTCATCAGGGTCCGAAAATGGAAGGAAAAACAACAACAACAACAACAACAAAAAACAACTAGGAAATGCCTAAGAATAGCCTATCTGATTGATTATAACTGGAAATACATTGAGAGTTACCATCATTCTCATTTTGGTTCTCACTTGGCATACTTTTATCTGTACCAGTAGAGTGAAGTAATAGGACTTGTGTGAAGTAGTATAGTCCCCTGACGAGAAGATGTGACATTTTGTCAAGGTAAAGGGAGAACTAAAAAGAAATGGAATGATTCCGTATAGAGTGACTAGGTTTAGCTCTTTCTTTATTCTGGTTTTCTTAATTTTTCTTTTTTTTTTTTTTTTTGGAAAAGTTGTATAGCAAAATCTACATTTTTCCAGTTTTTTATTTTTTTTTTTTTCTGGGCCACACTTGTATGAGTAGAGGGTTAGTTCACTTAAACTTTAACCAACTTATTACCTCTGATTATAGGAACCAAATGGCAAATCTATTTCCCATTTCAAATGTATACCTAGTGCCTTGTAAATATTGTTAAACAATGTTATGAGTTGTAGATCAGCATATTAATAACAAAAGATAATTTCAAAATTCAGATTAAAATGTTTATTTTGGTGTGACACACACACCACACATTTTCAGAGTTTTTCTAACTATGTGTATCGTGTATCATATGTGTGTGTGTGGTGTGTGTGGTATATTATATATAATTTATATTATATATATATATTATATTATATTATATTTTTTTAGACAGTCTCGCTCTGTCACCCAGGCTGGAGTGCAGTGTCATGATCTTGGCTCACTGCAACCTCCGCCTCCCATGGTAATGCCATTCTCCTGCCCCAGCTTCCCAAGTAGCTGGGATTACGGGCACCGACTACCATGCCCAGCTAATTTTTGCAAGCGTACATACTGTTATTGTGCACTAATAGTCAATCAGGAGGAATTAAGTTTAGGAAAAAAAAAAAAACTTAAAAAGAAATTTCTATTGTATCTAGGTGAATTTTAATCCCCGAAAAGAGAAGGGAGAATACAGCTTATTGTGACAGTTCACTTCATTTGGGGTACCAATGGATGATGAGGTTATTGTTGCCATTGTTTCTCCTCAGTCTCCAGTCTCCTTTTGGTCTTCTTTCCTGCTAATTCCTCCTCCTTGACTTCTCCTTTACATTTTCTTTTTCTTCGTCTTTCCTTTCCTAACCCTTTTCCCCTCTTCTTGCTTCTTTTCTTCCTTCTTCTGCCCTTTATCCTCCTCTTTCCCTGTCTCCCTCTGCTCCCAGTCGACTTCTTTTCCCTGCCAGTTCACTTTCCTTCTCCCTGCTGTTTTATCATTTACATCATTCCTTCTTTTCCCAACCTCTCCCAATCACCTCTTTCTTTACTTCTAAGAATGGTAAAAACATTCTAAGTTTAGGACAATCTGATTAATGACATGTTGGCTTTGATATTTTCTGTGAATCTCCAGTGCATGATTTTGACAACTGACTTTGTGCCTTATTTTTTTTCTTTCCCTTAGAAATAAACGTTGCATGAGTATTGCTATAAAATATATCCCAGACAGAGCACTGAGAAATGGAAATTAGAAAATAAAAAGAAATAGGAATACAGGTTGTCCCAACACCCAAATCTGTTCATAGTGTTTTCTACAATATTTTTATTATTGTGTTCGTAAATATATATTTTGACACAAAATCTTTGCGTTTGAAGTTAGTTATTTTATAAAGCTTGTCCCTTGTGTCTAGATGTGTTTTTCCCCCTTAGCTTCAGGCAACTGCTTGCTTCATTTTCTGAGTCATAACAAAACTTTCTTTCCTGCTTTTTTTCCTTGTAGATTTGTATGAGTTTATAAGTTTGATGTTTATTCTACTCTTACTGAATCTTAATACATTTAACATTTTCTTACTAATGCACACACATATTCTCTAATCTTCCCCCATGGGCTAAAACAAATCCATTGTAAAGAACAGAAAACCTCTAAATCCCGGAACACTTTTTTTCAACAGTTGTTCTGAAATGATAGAATATGTGAAAATACATGTTAGAAACTTTAGAAGTTGCCTTATCTAAATTGTTAATACTACATATAAAAACAAAGCAATAGATTAAAAAGAGGATGGGACAAATTACTAGTGTGCAGAAATCCCAAGCCTTCAACACAGATTTTAGAATTCATCATTGGTACTCGCCATCATTCAATTTACATCACTTCTCTTCTATTAAGTGCCAGGGTCTTGTCCTCAGCTGAATCTTAGAATGCTGATGATTGTGGTAGATTCAGTAGACAGGCTTACTCAAAATATGGTACAAGATCCTGCTGGTGTATCTTTCTTTAACATAGACAGTGGGAAACTACAAGCTCCATGTTCCTGACTTGCAGCAAAGATTCTGGTTATAATTTTAGTTCTAAAATTCAGATTTACCCACATATTTGGTTTTTAAGATGAGATAAGTGGGGGAGCACACAGTAGTTCCTGAGATCCATTTTGCCAGTTCAGATCTTGCAGCAAACTGGAGCTGATGGTTCTGATTGTAACCTTCTGCTCTTGTCAGCACTGCTTTCCTGTTTCAGGAGCTCAACCTTTGATAATGTCTTGATGAAACTCTCACTCCCTGGCCTTGAAAAAAGTTAGTTTCTTTGTAAGCAAAGTTCAGTAATGTTATCCTTGGAGTTATTCTAGGGGTAGAAGCCAGGATATATTCTTCTAGCCCTTATGACAGCTTTGTAGGCAGCTCATTTTTCTTAAAATAACTTGAGATATTTTTATATCTGTAACTTAGATCCACTTGACAATGTTTGGTGTTAGAATTTGTTGTAAGCTATCAATCTTCAAGATTTGGAATCTGGAAAATCAAGATGTTAATTGTGTTTCAATGAGTTAAAGATTAATTACCATTGAAAGGTGGAACACAGTAGTCTGTGGTATGCTGTGGCAAAAGTTACTGAAATTATCACTTGTGTTCATTTGACATAAAGTGCTTATTTAATGCATGACCTTGACAGAACAAGTGGCAGTTGCCAGAGGACAATAAATATTTCTGGGTAAAGTGTGTTGTTCTCATTGCACTGGAGAAAGAAAGCAATAGATTTAGAGTTAACTTGACTCAGGACATGTCAGAGAAAGAGAATTTCTATAACTTATTTAAAAGTGTTTTGTTGAAGCCTGATGGCTCATGTATCTTAAAGCAGATGTGTGACTTTGTTGATTCCTAAATCAATTCATAGCAATGTAAAGTTTTTTAAATAAGGATTAAGGGATTGATTAGCAAAGATTGGAAACATTTGGGAAATTCTAAGAACTCCAAACTCGAGAATGCTCCTGTGTACCTCCAATACTAGCAGAAATAGAATCCTCCCCATCATATAAGGAAGGTCCTGTTTTCTATAGAGATACTGTTACAGTCACACAAGAGGTCATTACTTTGCAAGAAAATTCCAGCTGCCATGGCCCACCTTTCCCACAGTCATTATTTCTTTATCTATTACTAGATGCAGATTGTTACATGCCCCATGGGGTTAATAAAAAATTAAACCTGGGAGACAAAGCGTTACAATGCCAATAGAATTTCAAGATTTGATTAATGTGTATTAGGGATCCTGATCCTGGGAAATACGTATGGCATTTAAGTCTTGCAGTGCTAGATGATGAAGAGAGAACATAATTTAGGTGGACTTATTCTTAATGAAATAGACTTACCAATGATTCTGGATTCAATGTGGGAAGTTGAACATCTAGGAGCAATATCATTTGTGTGGTTACTAAATGGAATCTTGGGCTCAATGATGGCTTACTGAGAATGAGTTGAAAAAGCAAATCGTTCTTAGATAGAATGGATATTAAAGGATTCAATAAATTAGATAAAGTTGGTACAGTAGATTCCTCAAGATCTACTTGCACAACCATTTCCTAAATACATCTGCTGGGACAGTTCTCAAAGAAGACTTCCTTCACCAAGGCATTGAGAACACATAAGAAAGGAAACAATTGCACCCTTGAAAAAGGATAAAATGCAGGTATCAATAAAGGTTGGGTATGTCACTGTTGAAGTAAGTTCCTTAAATATAGATAGTAGAATATTGGTGAAGAAAATTCCAGGCAATAGTATTTAATTTTTCTTTTAATAGAGACGGGGTCTCACTATTCACAAAGGCAATCATATTTAATCGGTAAAAGAAAAGCAGAAATAATTGCCATTCAATGCAGCAGAACAAAAGCAGTATATGTGACTTAACCTTTGCCTGGCATGGCCTTAAGTCCTGTTCACAATTTGGTATCTTATTGCCACAAAGAATCTATTATGTCAATCTCATGATCTCTATTTTAACATTAATGCTGGTCAAGTGTTGTGTCTAAACCATAGAAGAGAGGAGGTATAATAAAGCATGTCTGACCTTCCATTCCAAAAAAATAAAATAAAATAAAATAAAATAAAA
>NW_016805019.1:1020013-1024063 GCF_001698545.2 Rhinopithecus bieti
AAACAGAAGTGATTAAAAGTTCATGATTTATTTTCTGAAGTTGTGTGATAGGAAGAGTTGTTATTTTAAATAAAATTATTTTTATATTCAATATTTAGATAGGTAATAACTTTTTAACTTGACTCTAAGTACATCATTAGGTGGAGTAAAAGATGATTTTGCTTTGCAGTAGACTATTGAAAGTTAAGTGACTTTTTAATGCCATACTGATGACTATCTCTAAATGATCTAATCTTAGATTTTTATTGAAATACTTAGAAACTCCATACTCAATTAGATGGACCACTGACCTATTCTGGCTTGAAAACTTCTATACATTTTTCATTCTCACAGTTAATTTTGTTACTTCCTCTAGAGCTCTTTGTGTAGATATTCAGCAGTCACGAGCTCTGTGAATGAAGTAAGTCTAGACGAGTTGCCAGTACTCAGATTTCTCACACGCATTTGTGTAAAATATATTACACTGAAAACTTACTTGTGCAGTAAACATTTTTCACCTATCAAGAAAACATATTAGAATAGAACGTAACACCAACACTGTGCTTGAATAGAAACTGACACACCGTGCTGGAAAATATAAATAATCATCAAGATTCACATATGCTCCTGTCATGTCTTCATAGAGCCTGTTACAAAGTAGATGTTCAAAAATTATGCGCTGACAGTTTGTAAAAGCTCTCTTTGCAAATTATGGTCCCTTCCTTAATGCTCACAATCACCACATGATTAAAGAAAACCACTGATGAGTGTGATTATTTCTTGAATCTTTCAAGCAGTTCTTTTCCTGAAGTAAGCACACAGTGATTTCTTGTTGACAACAAATTACAATAATATATACAGCTTTCACTTCTCCTTGTCTCAATGTCAACAGACTATGATATATAGTTTGCTATATAATCCAATTACTTTTCTAAAATAGCCACATGAGCATCTCTTAAGCCTTTGCAGAATCTAAAGATGGAATGAAATGTGGAAATATAGTAGCCTAAAATAGCAATCTTATATTTACAAAATGATGGCATATATTTATGCCATGCCGTCATTTACATATATATGTACACAAACACATACACACACATCTATGTGTTATAGATGTGTGTGTTAGTAAGCACATACACATTCACAGATTCATACATATAAAATATATACACACTAGTTATGAAAATATGTTAATATTTTATTCCAAAAAGCAGCTCTCGTGTGAAATAATTTAATGATATAAGGAGCAAAAGTATTTTCCCTGGCTTTCCTGTCATATGCAGCAATACCTTAAAAGCATAAAATGTTATATATAACATAATTTATATATCAATATATAGTATACATAAATTACAGATTAAAATTATATATAAATGGACTTAGAATATAAGGCAGAAAATATGAGTAAAAGAGGACATTAGAAAATAATATTGGCTTAAAAAGTCTCATGCCTGTAATGCCAGCACTTTAGGAGGCCAAGGCAGGTGGATCAGTTGAGGTCAGGAGTTGAAGACAATGGCCAACATGGCGAAACCCTGTCTCTACAAAAATACAAAATTGGCTGGTTGTTGTGGTGGGCACCTGTAGTTCCAGCTACTCGGGAGGCTGAGGCAGGAGAACCGCTTGAACCTGGGAGGCAGAGGTTGCAGTGAGCCGAAATTGTGCCAGTGCACTCCAGCCTGGGCGACAGAATAAGACTGTCTCAAAATAAATAAATAATAAAAAATATGAAAGATATTAGTAATGTCATATACAGAATAAATGTTACTTATGTATCATTATTTGCTTTCTATAAATTGAACAGTTTAATCGTGCATAATTATTAGTATAGAGTTGCAGATGAAAATGCTGTTAATGCAACACTTTGGAAATAATGAGGATTTACACCAGTAAAAATAAAATGTACCGTGAAATTTCTGTTTGTTTGGTTTTAATTATTTGGAATTGGCTGTGGAGAATACATATTATTTGATAAATGTTCTTTTCTAAAATAAAGTTATGTAAGTCTTGGTAAATATTGTGAGATGATAAACAGTTTGGTGAATTATTTTTTGGTTTTGGTTACCATGTCAGAAAGTTGAAAATTACATATCATATGCTAAAAGAACTTTTGCTGAGGTAGGTTTTAAGGGACTAAAACTGTTTTAATTATGGTATTCTGTCAATGGAATATTTGTTCTTTCTAAAACCTTCCCTGCAATGTGAGAACAAATGATCCCATCAATAAACTCAGTCTGTAAAGAACTCTTCAGTTGAGTATGTATTTAAATCACATAAACAATGCAAGTGGACAATTATCTGCATTTTCCATTGATCAATTTATACTTGAATTGTGAACAATCAAAATAAAATAGGCAAATATTCTAATAAATTAAAATATTTTACTCTGTTTACAATTGAATTTTGGTTCAGAGGAAATACTCCTGCCACCTGTCACCTTGTTGCAAATTCCTCATTTTAGATAAATCTTGATTCTTAAATTTAAAACAAATAAATGGAGGGTGAAGGAGAAATTCACAACTCGATAATCTGTTTGAATTTTCTTTTGGACAAATAAAACTACATTTTTCTCCGCATTTTTTAACTTTTAAAAAGAAGAAAATCCTTTCATATATGACAATACACATGAACCTCTAGGACATTAAGAGAAATAAGCCAGTCACAGAAGGACAAATACTGCAAGATTCTACTTATTAGATATATCTAAAGTAGTCAAACTTATAGAAACAGAGGGTCGAATGCTGGTTGTGAGGGGCCAGTGGGAGGGGGAAGTGGACAGTTGCTGATCAATGGGTCTAAAGATTCAGTTATGCAAGATGAATAAGTTCTGGAGATCTGCTGTCCATCATTGTGTCTATCGTTAACAATACTCTATTGTGTAATTTAAAAAATGATTAAGAGGGTGATCTCATGTATTTCACCACAATTAAAATAAAGTAATTTAAAAGTTAAAAAAAAAATTTATAAAGGGAAAGCAGTGTGAAGTAAGCTGGTACATACAACGTTAAGAGCTTAAATAAAATAAAATATGAATATCCTTAAATAGGATAGCTGTCTGTTGGTCAAGCTGCTTTTATTTTATTTTATTTATTTTCTTTTCTTTTATTTTATTTTTGAGTCAGAGTCTCACTCCGTTGCCCAGGCCGGAGTGCAGTGGTGCGTTCTTGGCTCACCGCGACCTCCACCTCCAGGGTTTAAGCGATTCTCGTGTCTTAACCTCCCGAGTAGCTGGGATTATAGGCTCCCACCACCACACCTGGCTAGTTTTTGTAATTTAGTAATGACAGGGTTTTACCATGTTGACCAGACTGTACTCAAACTCCTAATCTCAACTGATTCTCCTACCTTGGCTTCCCAAAGTGCTGGGATTACAGGCATGAGCCACCAGGCCAGGCACAGTTGCTTTTTAAAACAAAATCTACATATGATCACTTTATCAAGAATAACTCATCTACATTAGGATGAACAAAATATTTATTATATTCCTTGTCTTTTGCAGCAACGGATGGAACTGGAGGTCATTATTCTAAGTTAAGTAATTGAGGAATTGAAATCCAAATATTGTATGTTCTACTTAAAAGTGGGAGTTAAGCTATGAGGATTCAAAGTCGTAAGAATGATATAATGGACTTCGGGGACTGGAGGGGAAACGGTGAGAGAGGAGTGAGGGATTAATGACTATATATTGGATACAGTGTACACTGCTCGGGTGGCAGGTGCACCAAAATCTAAGAAATCACCATTAAAGAACTTTTCCATTAAAGCAAAAATCACCTGCACCCCAAAACTATTGAAATAAAATAAATACTAAAATATATTTAAAATATTTCTTGTAATTTTAGATTATAAAATAAGAATATGTCCTAAGAAATGATTCTTCGAAAAATGTCTGCATTCTATTTGCCTCTGCAAACTTATCTTAGTGAACCATTTCTTCCTCTTTTTCAAACTGCTTTTCTGAAACCTATCTTCCCCCCTTGTACACATAAACTCTTCTACCAATGTGCCTGTTAATTTCCAATCACCATATATCATGAAAATATTTTTAAGTAACAGGAAAAAAAAAAAAAA
>NW_016805019.1:1024374-1035493 GCF_001698545.2 Rhinopithecus bieti
TTTTTTTTTTTTTTTTTTTTACCCAGAGTCTTTATCTCATTGTGATGCCTCTTGTTTAAGACTCAACTCACAAGTCAACTTTTCTGAAAAACTTTTCTGAACTTCTCTGAGTAGATTCAAGTGGTTTTGCTTTACTATGTCTTGTTTTATTTTGCTCTTCTTCACATAATACTTTTGTATGAGACTCCTGTCTGAATTTTAAAATGTACCGGCAGTGGGTTTTAAAATTTTGTGTCCACAACATTTAGCAAGGAAGCTATTATACTGTATTCAATATAAAAGTTTATTTTCAAAAATCCTTATTGGTAAGTAATTATAACAAATAAGGAAAATAAATAATGATATGAGCTATAGTATTTTATTATGTAGATGAATAACATAACACTGAAAAGCCATTTATCTGTAAATATTTTTTCTTTGCTCTCTGAAGGTATTCATTATGAGGCATAAGGTTTACAACATACAGAATTTTTTCTCATGAAACCGATACTAGTCACAATAATGATTTCCATCAATTCCCTATTTCTCTCTTATTTTCAGTCCATATTGAATACCATCCCTAAGTTATTTTACTTACAATGTCAATTTTATACGTTATTTTTCTGCTTTAAAATCTTAAATATCTCATTTTCTGAGGGATGAAGTGTAAATTTGTATTTAAATCTTACCAATCTTGAGCCACCTGCATTTCCTCCAGTCTTCATCAATTGCCTGTAGTAATCCCATATGCAAATTAAGGTCCTTACTTTCCCTGACCATTTTCTACACATTGCCATCCCTGAGGCTTAGCTTGTGCCATTTTTCCTACAGGAAACTGTTCTTGATTACCAATAACCTACATAAGCCCTTTGATTTTCTACAGCACTTCTTATTTGCACACTACTTTGTCACTCATCATTTCATTATGGAAGTAGTTTTCTTTCTAATTCCATAACTTATTTCTTGACTGTATTTCAAATAGATGGGAGAGAGAGATTTTTTTTATGCCCACTAACTTACTATATATTTTGTATAGTCAGCGTCAGTAAATATAAAAGTTTTCCATAAGGATTTCCTTTACTTCCTCTTTATACTTTTTTCCAAAATTCTTCTTTCCATACGGAAGTTTGAGTGTGCATGATTAGATTTTGTCTAAAGTCAGGTAGAATTAGATATCAACCATGGATTTAATTAAAACCTCTGTCACTTACACTGTTTTGGAAAAAAAAAAAAATGCATGCAAAGTCTTTTGGGAAGAATTTGAAAAAACGTTTAAGATTGGGTGTGATTTAGAGAAGGTTCAAAATACAAGTGAATCATATGAGAGTGTTTTTAAAGCATATCTTACAGTTAGCAGGATCAGCAACTGTGGGGAAATCTGTAGGGCAAGCTGGCAGGCTGGAGAAGCAGGTAGGAGTTGATGTGTAGTCTTGAGTCTGAAGGCTAAACATTCAGGCAGAATTTCTATTTTGCAGTTGGGAGGCAGAATTATTTTTCTTAGAGAATCTTTCATGTTTTCCCTAATGGCTTTCGAGTGATTGGATGAGGCCCATTCACATTATAGAAGCTGACCTGTTTTTCTTAAATTCAACTGATTCTAAATATTAATAACATCTAAAAAATGCACTAACATTTAGACTAGTGTTTGACCAAACAACTGGTGATCATAGACTACTCCAATTCACACATAAAATTAACCATCACCACTAGGAAATCAAGACAAATTCAACAGAGAAGTTGACAACCTAGAAAGTCCTTAAAAGGATGGTTGGAATATGGGAGTAGGAGAATATGGGCAGACATTTTATTCAAAATAAACAGCAGGAACAAAAACATGGCAAACACCAAAATATCCAGTCACAAAATGAAATTCCTTTGTGCTAATGCTTACAAATCAATAGTACTTCTTTTCAAGACAAGTTGCCCAGGTAATTGGAAAAGACAAGGCAAAATAATATACATAATAAAATCATACATACATATACATAATAACATCATAAAACCTTGAAAGTTGAAAATACATTGGTAATCATTTATTTAAAAATTTCGCTTAGTGCTGAATTTCTAAATTATCCACCTATCATTTGGATATCTAGTTTCTTTCTTTTTTTTTTTTTTTGAGACTGAGTCTCACTCTATCACCCAGGCTGGAGTGCAGTGGCGCGATTTCAACTCATTGCAAGCTCTGCCTCCCGGATTCATGTCATTCTCCTGCCTCAGCCTCCAGAGTAGCTGGGACTACAGGCGCCTACCACCACGCCCGGCTAATTTTTTTAGTAGAGATGGGGTTTCACCTTGTTAGCCAGGATGGTCTTGATCTCCTGACCTGGTGATCCGCCTGCCTCAGCCTCCAAAAGTGCTGGGATTACAAGCATGAGCCACAACGCCCAGCCTGTATATCTAGTTTCTTCTTATTTCCACTTTAAACATATAGTTCTCTTGTGGGGCAAATAATTTGAGATTTGTATATGCTTTCTAGAACATTCTCCACTCTCAGGATGGCAATGTTGTGGTGATTAGAGCAGGACTCTGTAGTGAACATTTCTTGGCTACAATCCAGGTTCTATCACTTATTAGTAGCATAAGCACGGGTGCATTAGATAACCTGTGTCTCCAGCAATGGCGTGTGTGACACGGGAATAATAATACCTACCTGCTGAGAATGTGTTAGAAATACAGTCCAGGCGAAGTCCTAGCATATTGCCTATATAATAATCTAGCTCAGCTATTATTATTAAAATACAGCAAGGAACATTAATATGAACAATATAGCAATTATCCAAAAATAATAGTATAACAATAATACGTTTACACAAAATGATGTTCACCCAGTGGGGTCAGAAGATTAGATAGAGCTAATTTTGCTGTCACAAGAAAAACTTTTTGATAATTATTTCCTTAAGTGTTTCCTTTTTGTCTCTAAAGAATTTTAATTCATTCAATTATTATTCACAAGGTAGTGTGTAAATTTTTATAATTCTGGTCACTAATTCAGGACACCATACATTTGCTAATGTCCTTCTTGGATTGTGTTACCAAGAAATTAAAGTTTTCCAGATATGCTGATCAGAGCACAGCATTCAGAATAACTCTATTTTCCTGAGAAAATACTTTATTTCTACTCATGTGTCCTAAATTTGATTTAGATATTTTTTACAGTAAATTGATGGCTCCATTGAATTTATAATCAACTTGAACTCACAGCTCTTTTTCAATTTATCAGTAGTTGCTATGTACTTAATGTATTCAAACCAAAACAGGAACTTTTTCTTCATCCATATAGAGTTCTGCCATACTTATTACCTGTTAGAGATCTTGGTTGTTGAATGTCCATGTCCTTACCGATTCTGATTCTATTAACTTATTAAACTATACTCCACTTGGTGGCAGTCACAGTTTGATAAATACAAAACTTCTACGTCTTTAGGCATTTGAAACCTTTCCATTAGTAGAGGGTCAAGTTTAAGTCCTTAAGAACACCGTTACAGACATCCTCTCTAGACAGATACTGATATATTTAGACCAATTCTGGGTCACGTTGTTAGAGTAGGTATTCATTTATCTAAGTCTACTTCAATGTACTTCTCAACTATCTTTCTTGAACATCAGAATATCCCGAAATGTTTTTTCAAGGTCTCTGACAAATAAGATTTCTAATTTAGAGAACCCCAAAGAAAGAAACTGTGTTTCACATGATTAGTTCTGAGTGAATTTGTATGTATTACCCAATGATATTCACTACCTTCAATGTTTTCACAATCATGTGGTTAAATATTGAATAGGCTTATAGAGTAGAAGGCAATATCTATAACAATTTAGGTAATTAAACATTAATGGCTAAACATAAGAGGTTGCTAGATACTCAAGAAAACAATTGCGTTTTCTTTTATTCTGAGTGACAACTAGCAACTAGCTTCATTTAAATTATGGAATTTAAGTGGAAGTAATGCCAGCTTTTGAAGGACCAAGATTTTTGTTTGTTTGTTTGTTTGAGACAGAGGTCTTGCTGTGTCGCCCAGATGGGTCTTGAACTTTGAGGCTCAATGGTTTCTCCTGCCTCAGCCTCCCAAATAGCTGGGATTGCGTGTGCACACCATAATGCTTGGCCAGAACCAAGACTTAACAAACAGATGTGTCTCCTCGAAGTTCTCTAATTCTCAATCTGTTCTTAAGGCAGAGAATTGCAATGTTTAAGGAAACGGCAGAGATTGAAGCTGTATGAACACTATTTTCTGAATCAGGATTAGCTAAAAGCAGCTGGTTCTTCAGGAATACCTACTTTAAATTACTATGGGAAGGAGAACTAAACTTGTTCTATGTTTTCTTCTTTGTATTTTTTTGGGTTTATTTGATTTAGCAGTTAAGCCAGCCAAATTAACCCAGTTTGAATTCCTTCTGTAATTTACACATGAAAAGACTTTAGCTTGTACTTAAAGAGCTTTAATTATGAAAAAAAATTAAACAACACCCTTAGCCAATGCAGAACTCTTTAAGAAAATTCATCTTTGTTTAACTGGAATGTTTCTCTGAAGAGACTTTATTAAATCCTGTCCTTTCACAGAATCGCTCTTTAAATCTTTGCATAATAAATAGGATTTTTGTTTGCTTTCTGAATGACGTATGGGTGCCTCACTTATAACTGCAAAATTAAAGTATCTCTATCTTCTAGGAGAAGCGATCCAGGAAGTGTTTTTACATTACAATTATCAAGATTCAGATATGGCAATTGTGATTTTATATCTCAAGGAAGTGACAATCCACTGAAAATAATCTGCAGCATACTCACTGGAATACAGAAAAGCAGAAAAGGGCATGAGCTAGCCATCTTTGGGCATTGTTTTGGTTGTGGTCAAGCATTATGGTGTGCACATGAAATCCCAGCAACTGTAAGGAAATAGCCAGAGTTTGCATATCACAGTGGTGGACACCATCCGGTCACTTCCACCCATCTGCCCCAGATTCACCTGATAAACCATGCTATATTTTTTAATTCAAAGTTATACAAGCTATTATTCATTATCTTTCCACTGAGAACATCTAAAAAGCTCTACCACTGTTAATCAAGAGGATCCCAAACCAAACTACCTTGCTAGGGGAAAAGTCTCTGGGGAAGGATTTGCTCTTTAGTTGTCTAGCCTTTTAGCTGAATGACCAACTCATTAAACCTACCTCTCTTTCTTCGTTAAGGGAAGATCCAAACGCTATTACATTTTCTTATAAATTACACTAAACTTTTCTTTGTGTCCTTATATTACTCCTAATAGTACTCTCACATTTCCCCCTGACTTTCTGGCCCAAGATTACTGGCCATTTTTTCCTTCATACTTGAGAGACTCAGGAGGCATCAAGATCACCTTCACTTCTGAAACCAATTGCAAGTTTGGGGGGTCCCCAAGACCATTTGCAAGTTTGATAAACCATTAGAAAGATTTGCAGAACTCACTGAAAGCTGCTTTATTTGTGGTTATGGTTTATTACAGTAAAATACTCAGACTAAAATTAGCAGAGAAATAAATGCATAGGGAAGAGTTCCAAACTTGAGTTGTTTTCTCCCAGTGGAGTTGTAAACAGTGGTAACTTCTCCCAGCAATAACATGTGACAGAGTTTTAATGGATCCTTGTCACATACATGTGATTGCCCAGGTGGCTGTCCTTAGTATCCAATACCTTTGGGGGTTGACCTGACCAAAGGTATAGCTTTGGTGGCCTAAAGACCCCATAATAAATCATAATGTTAGCCTAGACTATCTGGTGGGTCCAAAGTCCCCAAAATATATCATATTGTTATAGTGGCCCAAGGCTCCCAGTAAACAAAGACTCCAAGGGAAGATGTTTTAAGGATCACCTCCCAGAAGAGGCAACCTCCCAGAAGCAAAGGGCAAAAGCCAGAACTCTCTTTGGGTATGGTTAATCCATTATTCCACAATCATTTATTTGGAACTTCTCTTGATATGATTTAATAACAGCACATTAGAAAATATTATAGAAGTACATTTAATCATTTAGTTATTAATTCAACAGGTAACTATTAAACACTTTCTATGTACCCTGACTTTCTATTTTCCCTATAAGCTCTCTGTTCTATACCCTTCATGACCTTTAACCTCATGTTTTGTTTTCTTGCTTTGTTATCTTGGGTATAAAGTTTTTCATTGCCTGAAGTGAGAATACATCACCCATGATCCTATTAGAAGGAAGTCTATCCCAGCTGTCAATGCCTAGCTCATGGAATTCTATTGGCATTAATTTGCCTGGCACATGACAGACATTATTTCCAATCACCTATGCAATGTAGCCTAATGCTCCCCTTCTTATTTGCTATTACTTCCCACCTCTTTCCTCCCCACCCAATCCAATTTCCACCACGTTCACTTCCCAACACTCTTAAAACATTTTACAGATGCTGCTGCCTAAGACATTTTTGCAGGAGCTTTTCTCTGTTTTTGAAGTTTTATTTAACATATATCTGTTCGCCACCTTTTCTCAACTCTTTCATGCCTTTACTGGAAAGTCATCTCCTCCGGGAGGCCTATATAATGCTCTATCTGGAGTTGAAAAACTCTTATTTCAATCTTCCTATCTCTTTTCCCTGCCTTATTGTTATTATTTTTACTTAACATAAAATTTACCATGTAACATCCCATATAATTTAGTAATTATAATGTTTGTAAACTCCCTCTCCTTTCTACTAGCAGATATCAAATGTCACGATATATTGTATATTTTATTCACCATTTATCCTGAAAAGTTAGAATAAAACTTGATTAGACAGTAGGTGCTCAATGGGTATTTGTTCAATAAGCATATAAATAAATGGATAAAACAATGTATTTTCACATAAAATGTGCGGCTCTTAAACAATATCTTTCTTCTTTTATTCAGTTGGATACTTTAAATGTGTGTCATAAAGTACATTTCTTTTCATTCATCCCATTTAGCCACATTTCTGAAAGTTTTAGTTTTCCGAACTGTACTTGAGGCAGAACAATCTAACCCAGGCTTTGAAGTCAGAAAGATGTAGATTTGTATTTTAGTTTTTCCACTACCAGCTGAATGATCCAGTGAAGATTAATGATTTCCTCTAAAACTCAATTTTATTAGCTTTAAGTATATATACTATCTACCTCATAGAGTTGTTGTGAGAGTTAAGTGTCACACAATATTTTCATAATAAACTTGTTCTTTTTATTTTCTTTCCACTAGTATGTTTCTAGACATCAATTCCATTATTTAACTTCTTCCTCAATACCTCAGCTACATTTTTTCAGCAAACATAAATCTTGCTTTAATCTCTCTCTCCAGGTGATTACTACAGTTTCTCAACTTGACAATATTGAGAATATTGAATAGAAAATATTATTAATGTTTTCCTCATAAGTCCATTTGGTTTCTAGTTGCCAGCTCTTCTTCTTCAAAATATTAATCTTGTATGTCCCATCAGGATTCTTTTCCCCTTTCAGAAAAGAAAAGTAACCAAATTTTCCCATTTTTATTGTTTTGATGTATTTTCATTTCCTCGTAATTACTCAAAGCATTATCATCATATTCAAACAATCCCATCTACAATTACTTATAGTCTCCTCAAATGACATTTTTCCCAGCCAGGAGGCTTGACCTCATATAGAGCAGTGAGAAACATTTTAATCATCATTTTTCTATTTTTAGTTTTCCATTTACCCTTACAAATTTTCCCTTTTCCCTTTATGGAAAACACAGAAACAGTATGGTGTCATGTATTTTTGCAGTGTTATCTATTAACTTCACACCATCAACTCCAGTCAGTGAACCTATCCATTTATTGATAACTTTGTTCTCGTGTATTTAACAAAAACAAACTTTGAATTTTTAAAAATTATTATAAGCCTCAGCTAATACTATTCTTACAATTCTGTGATACTCGCTACTTTTCATATTGGTTTTTGTTTTATTTACATCATATTATATGTTCTTATTTTCGTATCAGTGTAAATATTCTTCCAGAATTTAATTTGCAGGAAGTTCAGAGGCAAATGTAATATATTTTAAAGATAAATCTTATTTTTCTTCTTCACAAATAACTACACAGCCAGAAAAACTTTCTCTGAGAGCATTCGATTGCTTGAATAATTGTCCACTTTGAGATATGAATTAGTATATTCTTTCTACCCGAATTTTTAGAAGTCTGTCTTCCTAAAGTCTAGAATAAATTAATCATTATGCATACTCTTCAATTTCATGGCTATCCAAATTCCATGATGACAAAATTACTTTCTCTCTCAGTTGCCTTTTCTTCCTCACCAAGTTATTCCTTCTTGTTCATCACTGTGAAGTCAGGAGAAATGAATCAGTAAATAATTCTTCATTTTTACCACAAAAGACCTTTTCTCATTGTTTCCCCATTAAAATGCATTGCTCATAATACTTCATTTCCAAACCAAAATAGTAGGTTATATGTAATTATTCTTAAGTATTCAGTTGTTTTCAAGCATTTTAAAATGATAAAAGTATACCAGGGACCCCCATAACTAATTTTAGATGTCCCTGGTGATAATGTGTGAAATTGGACATATTTTCTAAGCTTGGAAAAATAAAACTTTCAACAAAATGGGAATTTTCAACAAATATCTGGAGAGATGGGCTATCATAGTAACTATAATAGCTTGTCTCTGAATCTGTATTAGGAAATTATTATGGTTACATTCTTGATAGCCAAATTTTTAAATATATATTTCTTCAATAATATCACTCTGTTTCTCTCTTTGAATCTTTCTTAAACCTTGAATTAACTATGGCAAAGAACGTTGTAACAGATGACATAGTAAGATTGCGCTCACTTTCAATCAAAACACTCTTCCTCAGATTTCACTCTCTGGGTCCACAATTTTATGTTCTTCTCCACTTGATTTTCTATGGGCTCTATTTATTTCAAAGTTCTTTTTCTATCAATGATTATATTCATGAGGTTCTAAAATAAACATGTGTAATAATTATGTTTAATTTTATTTTTACTGAGTTATATGTGTGATCAAAACATTTGGAATTCACTGGTTTAGTTATTGCTATATTGGTGCGATTTCTCTGGGGAGTGTACAAAGGAAGTGTTCCTAGTCAAAATTAATCACTCAGCCCTCTATCTACCTCTTCCCTTTGTGTCACAATCATATCAGTTTTGCTGAGCTGCCTTGTAAGGTTAATTAAGTGCATGCATACCTTTGTAATACGTTGAGGTTTCAGCAAAATTTAAACCAGTGGAACACTCCCTTCTTGAAAATTTCTCTTCCTTAGCTTTTTTGTCATCACAGTCTTTTGATTTTCATTTTACTTTCATATGCTCTCTCTTCTTTATACACATATCCCTTATGCTTTGTTTTCCTGTGATTTGCCTGTGTTCTGCTGCCCTCATCATTATATGTGCTCATTCTTGGTGGTTTTTCATAAGCACTACAGGAGTTTCGAATACCTTGTAAATTCCACTGACCCTCAAATTATCTTTTTAATAAAATTTTCTCTTCCTCCTTTTCTCCCTGACTCTGTGAGTTAAATCATCACTGATTACCCAAGCCTTACAAATGAGAACCATAGCTAACCTTCTTGCTCTCAACGAATTCTGTGTTCAATTTGTCATAAATTGTTATAGATTCTACAGTCTGAATACCTCTTGCATTCATTTTCTTATCTAATTTCCAACTGACATCGTATTAATTCAAAATTCATCCATTTTTACCTGGATCACTGATATAACCTTTTAATGGATTTCATCCTCATTCTGTCATGTGGAGCAGATTTATGCTTTCCAATTTCAGCTGGGCCCTCAAAATTATCTGGCAATTCTTTTACTTGTCAGTCAAATGAATCTTGATTTTACAGCCTGACCTATGTACTAGTATGAACATTGCTCTCTTTCTCACCCTATCAAGTCATGATTTTTGGGAGTCTCACAATGACGGTTTGCAAGTAACCACATGGGAATTTATAAGCTTCTTTCTCCATGCCAAATTGTCCCTGATTCTGCTGTCTTTCTCCTGCTACCGTTTTCCCATGCCTGTGAGCAGCTTATAAGAAATCTCACCATTGTTCCATCCTAAAATGCCAACATCCCTAGTAATTAAGTCGTTTTTAGATATTCTGAGGAATTCTCATCTTTGGGATATTGAAATGATTCTGATCTCGCTAGAGGCAGGGAGAAAGGCTTCTCCCAGTCTAATGCTAGACTTCACTGTGCCAACTCTAAAGCATAATATCCAACATCCCTCTAACAGAACCTTGAAAGTTTCTGACCCTCACTCCTTAAGCAGAGTTGCCCTCATTCAACCATGCTGTCACAAATAACGTGGACTTCTATGAACTCTTTATTAGAGTTCATTCTTTATTAGATTACTCTTTATTTTTTTCCCAATATTTTACCCTTCTAATTCTTTTCCTTTAGAGAAAATCTCTTCTCTAACAGATATAAAATAAAAAGTCGCCTTCATTTTAATGGAATCAGTAGATAGTGGGGAAGGTAGGGAGAGATGGAAAGAGGAAGCATACTGCTAACTTTTGAACAGAAGTAGGGAGCAAAAATATTACTTGTCAGCATTGTCTGAATTCATCTTCTTTGTGGGCTTTCCTTGGCTTGCACTACGAATGTGAAATGTTCTATTCTAAGCCTGCTTGTCCTTCTTTGATGTCTATTCATCTTTTTTTATTCATAACTCTAAGTTCATGCTATTGCTTCCAACTTCACAGAAAAAACTAGTTTCTTATTTATGTATTTGTTCAACAAGCATCTACTGAGAGCTGGAAATACCTTTCTCTTCAAGAAGTTTACAGTATAATAGAGGAAACAGAAAACAATATTAAGTGATTATATAGCTGTGGTCAAAATCCACGTAGAATACAGGGGACTCAGTGAAGGGAGACTGAAATTTTGCTAGAGAGGGAAATCAAGGCTTCACAAAGAAACTGAAATTTCAGAATTCTGCATTTATTCCTCCCACCAATATCATATGACTGTTTTGAGAATTAAAGGTTACAAAATATATGATGCTAGCTTGTAACATTTAAACCTTAAATGGTTTTATAAGCGTATGTGTGTGAAAGAGAGAGAGAAGAAAAGAGAGAGAGAAAGGGGGGGAGATAAAATAAGAGGCCATTTTTGACTTCCTGTTTAAAGGAAGGA